>NW_012271159.1:0-562 GCF_000151885.1 Dipodomys ordii
TCTACCATGTTCTTTTTTTGGGGGGGGGGCTGATCGTGGGGCCTGAACTCTGGGCCTGGGCGCTTTCCCTCAGCTCTTCAGCTCAAGGCTAGCACTCTACCACTTGAGCCACAGTGTCACTTCCAGCTTTTTTCTTTTTGCTTATGTGGTGCTGAGGAATTGAACCCAGTGCCTCATGCATGCAAGGCAAGCGTTCTACCACTGAGCCACCTTCCCAGCCCTACCATATTCTTTTTATAGATTAAGTTAAAACTAGTACACTTGTACTGATTCCCTAGAGAGCAGTGCCAAAAGGGCATAACTCTAATAGCCTAAAAGTTTTATTTGTAAATAATACATATCATGATTTTTCCTCCATTGAAGTGAGTTCACATTATTTATAGAAGTATAATCTACAAAGTTGCTATCTAAGTTTCTTAAAGAGACATTGTCTATACTTAGCAGTAAAGTTGTAATCTACTGTTAAGTATCTTTTTATGGAGAAGCACAGTAATAGGATCCACATTCCAACCATATAACATTGGCTTTCTTGATTGAATTGTTTTTTTTTCTTGGGGGGGGG
>NW_012271159.1:6697-7409 GCF_000151885.1 Dipodomys ordii
AAAAAAAAAAAAAAAAAAGAATATTTAGGGCATGGTACCTAACTTGGGCTTCATTGTCTTTAAGAACACTTGTAATTACATGTAATTACATGTATGTTTTCTATTTGTAACTAGATACTTTTCTCTGGTTACAACCTTCATTATCCTGAGTTTTACAAATTTCCAAAAGTTAAGAATCATTAAATTATCACCCTTAACAAAATTAACTGAGTGTGTTATATTAAGAATACTTTTCTAAGTAATTTATAGTCTGAAGATATATTTTTCTAGTACTTTTTGCTTAGCAAAGATTTTTTAATAAGCCTTTAGGAGTGAAATTATGACTATACTGAGCATTTGAATTGATAGTTTAATCTTTTATGCCACAAAAATAACTTAATTGTGAAAACAAATTGATAACTGTTCTTTTGATTCAGTTTTTTCCTTTAAAACTTCAATTTGATCATAGACTTAGCCAGTGAATTCTTAAGAGTAATTATGTATTAAATTGATATTATTGCAGTAAGATTTTAAGAGGTAGTAACAGGAGCACCATATACTTCTGAGTAGTATTCAGATTTTATATCACAAGGTGGTTTGTGCATAGTTGAGACTCTGGAATCCATCCTCTCTTGTTCTGTTTAGTTGTATGTGGGTATTGGAGAGGGGGAGAGATTTCCAAATTTGAATTTGGAAATGTTACTATTGATTTATTTTTATTTATTTTTTTGGC
>NW_012271160.1:0-392 GCF_000151885.1 Dipodomys ordii
GTTGGCCAGTCCTGGAGCTTGATCTCAGGGCCTGGGTACTGTCTCTGAGCTCCTTTTGTTCAAGGCTAGCACTCTACCACTTGAGCCACAGTGCCCCTTCCAGCTTTTTCTGTTTATGTGGTACTGAGGAATCGAACCCAGAGCTTCATGCATGCTAGGCAAGCACTCTACCACTAAGCCACATTCCCAGTCCTTTTTTTCTTTCTTTCTTGTTTTGGACGGTTGTGGAGTTTGAGCTCACAGTCTGGGCACTGTCCCTGAGCTTCCTTGTGCTCAAGGCTAGCACTTTACCACTTAAGCCACAGTGCCATTTCTGGCTTTTGAGTAGTTAATTGGAGATGAGTCTCATGGGGACTTTTCTTTTTTGTTTGGGTTTTTTTTAACTGTATTTT
>NW_012271160.1:5147-6810 GCF_000151885.1 Dipodomys ordii
ACTGTGGCTCAAGTGGTAGAACACTAGCCTTGAGCTGAAGAGCTAAGGGACAGCACCCAGGCCCAGAGATCAGGCCCCACAACCAACTAAATAAATAAATAAAAATAAATGCTTACAACCCTAACTGGGCTCCCACCCCTAGCTCCAATCTATCTGAGGCAGCTTCATCAAAGCTCATCCATCACCTCACTAAATACCTTGTCCTCATCTGCCAAACTGTCCCCACTGCACAGGGGCTGTGGAAGCTGAATGAGGGCAGCACTGGACCAGAGCCAAGCCAGTACTCCCACTGGAAACTAAGTTCAGAACTATCCAAGTGGCCAAGACTGTGGTTCTCTTGATCTCACCTACCACACCTTGCATAAAATGCAGCTAATACCTACTCAGGAGGCCAAGAAATGAGGATCACTGTTAGAAACCACTCTGGGCAGCAAAGTCCATAAGACTCTTACAGCCAATTAAGCACCAGAAACAGCTGGAACTATGGGACTATGGCTCAAGTGGTAGAGCACTACTAGCTTTGCACAAAAATAGCTGAGGGATAGTTCCCAGGCCCTGAGTTCAAGCCCCACAACAGGCACCAAACAAAACACAAAGACACAAAACAAAAAACTACAGGTAATAATGAGCCACTCCTAAGACCCCCTTCTCAGTGTCCCAAGACTGGGAGCTTTGGGAAGGGCAAAGCTGAGCAGAGAATGGAGCAGCTGTGCAGCCACTGGGGTCCTTTGCACCGTGCTGGCTCTGGGGCAAGGCCTGCAGCAAGTATCATCCTTGAACCCCTGAAGGATACAGAAAGGAATGGGCGTGGTGAGCCAGGAGAGCCTGCCTGCATTCCCCATTCTCCTACCTGGAAAGAGGCAGTTTTAGCTCCGTAAGGACGCTCCGCTGGGCCCTGCTGTTCCATTGTCAGTTCCCACTGTGTCCTCTCAGCCACTGGCCAGGACAAAGGCAGGAACCTGGCACCTTTCATCCCTCTGTTTCCAGCTCCCCTCCTGGGTGGGGCACAAGTGACGCACAGGAGGGCCACCTCTGCCCAGGCTTCTATGAGGACTATGGGCCTGAGAGGGGAGGTTCCCAAGGTCAACCTTCTCCTGCTGGGTTAGAGAAAGAATTTAGTGCCAGGGAGATTTACCTGATAGGTTCTGGCCCTCATTCTGGGATCAGCCCAGACTGGACCAGGCTCTACCTGTGACCTGCCTACAAGCCTAGTCAGAATCGCCTGAGTTAAATAACAACTGAGCAGAGGTTAAAGGTAAGTAGTAGCAGGGACAGGGATACGAATGGGTGAGGAGGGAGAAAACAGGGATATAGGGAAAACTTTCAGACTTTAGGGCTGGACTTCCTGCCAAGGTGAAGCTGGCCATATCTGGCCTCTCTTGCAGCTCTTTATCAACCTACCTCCTCTTAGTTAGGATCCATTTTGCCCTCATCCCATCAGGGGACCAGGAGAGGGAAATGTAGGTCCAGCACATTGTATTACAACACTCTTATTTTCAAGACCCAGGACTGGAAAAAAAGTCAGGACACTCACAGGTCCCAGTTCCCAGTCTGCAGAGCATGTACAAAGCTGGTCATAGGGGCTGGGAAGGTGGCTCAGTGGTAAAGCGCTTGCCTTGCATGTCTGAGGCCCTGGGTTCGATTCCTCAGTACCACATAAACA
>NW_012271161.1:0-4375 GCF_000151885.1 Dipodomys ordii
CACTTGCGGCTTTTTTCTTTTTGCTTATGTGGTGCTGAGGAATTGAACCCAGGGCCTCATGCATGCAAGGCAAGCGCTCTACCACTGAGCTACCTTCCCCACCCCGGTTCACAGCTCTTGAGTTCTGAACTCCCCTTGGCCCTGTGAGGGGAAGGGAAGCACCTGCTCCCACTATTGATGTCATCCTGGTGAGAGTGCTGGTGACAGGCTGGGGAGGGCAGCGGAAGCCAAGGACAGTGACTGACTGGAGCTGACAGCTAGGCTGTGTGGACCTCCTTCGGTGGGTGTTGGTCCGTGCTGGTCCTGGGGCTTGAACTCAGGGCCTGCCTACTGTCCCTGAGGCTTTTGCTCAAGGCCAGTGCTCTACCACTTGAGTTATAGCTCAAGTTTACTGGAGATAAGTCTCGGATTTCACTGCCCGGGCTGGCTTTGAACCACAATCCTCAGACCTCAGCCTCCTGAGTAGGGATTGCAGGTGTGAGCCACCAGCGCCTGCCTGAGTCCACTCTAGTAAGTACTTAAGCTGGTGGGGGTGGGGTGGGAATCCATCTGCTGATGAAGACCTTGTCTCATTCCCAACAGCCCTGGCAGCTGAGGCCCTGCATAGAGACACAGAGAAGGGGACACCAGGCTGGCTTTTAAGTGTTTAATGACTGGCTATTATAGCCTACACCCCCATCCCTGGCGGCTCTGTCCTCAGCAAGCAGTTGGTAGAGATCCCTTAGTTTCAGGAGGTAGTCCTGGGACTTGGGCCTTTGAAAGGTTTCTGTTCTCATAACCTGGGGGTCAGGGAGACAGGTCATTCTTGCTGGTCTGTCCTGTTCCCCCACCCATGCTGCCTCTCATACCTGTGGCTCATTGGTGGGGTCTGCAGGGAGGGGGTCCTAAGCACCCGGCTTCTGGGTGCTGCACATCTCACAGCCAGGGCGGCTTGGGGCATTGATGAATGTGCAAGAAGGACATGGCCAGCCAGGCTAGAGGAACAGGGGAGATGTTGCTTCCCTGCTCCCACAGCTGCTGAGGCCTTCCCCTCCCCCGCAGCTCTGGTCCCCTACCCACCTGAAGGGGACTGGGGAGGCTGGGACTCACTGGCTTGGGGGCAGAGGGTAGCCCTGCTGGCTGGGGAAACAAGCATCTTGGTTCTTCGTCCATCTTCTGAGAGTGTTGAGTACCGCCTCCTATGGCAGAGGAGGCGGCTCAGGGCTGTCTCAGGTTGCACCCCACTCACCTCCTGCTCCCTATCAAGAACTGACCTGAGGCTTCTCGGGGGACTGTGAGCAAGTAGAGATAGGCAGGGTCTCCATCCTGCCGGACCCCATAGGAAGCAAGGCTATGCTCAGGCATACAGAGACACTGCCCAATGATCCAGCGCTGCACAGCTGGCGGGAAACCAAATTCCGAGAACACCTGCGGCCAAAGGACCAGGCTAGACAGTGTCACTGGACTCCCTCCTCCCCATGCGGGCTCTGAAGTCCATGCTTACCTGCTCCTGAAGAGCTGCGACGGTGCAGTGGGGGTGGATCTCGAGTGAAATGTGGGCAGGAGAGGCAGAGGACGCAGCAGATGTGGCATCCTCAACCGTTACTTGCAGCCTGGGTGAGAGTGTAGGTCAGGGTTGCACAGGCAGCCGGAGGGTGGGGGGAGGAGGGCCAGGCCTCACCTGACCGGACCCGGTGGGAAGCAGGCTTCCAGGAGCTGGATACTGAGAGCCACCTGACGCTGGGCCAGGATCGCTGCCACCTGGGCTGCCCCTTTCTGGTCCCCACCTGCAACAGCTTGGGCCAAGCGCTTGGCCAGCTCTTCTACAGGGGGAGGGGAGGGGAGGGAAGTGTTGCAGCCAGGCAGCAGCCACTCTGACCCCCCCCCCCCCCCGCCTTCCCCTACCTTTTTCAGCCAATTCTCCAGGGCTCTGGGGAAGGTCCACCTCGAGGAGTTGGGACCCTGTGGGTGTTGGGCACTTCTCTGCACCCAGGGCTAGGGCTGGGCTGCCACTGCCTAAGAAGGAAGATGTGGAGTTGGCTGACAGCCTCCACCCAGACCTCTCCCAGGCCTCACTCCTCATTTGTCTGCAGGCTGTATTTCCAGGCGAAGGCTTCCCCTCCCAGCTTGGCCTTCAGAGCTCCTGCCTGACTTCTTTGGTGCAGAAGCTACAATTTTTGGCAAAGTGAACCTGGAGTTGTCCTAAACCTTTCTGGTGCCTGGCCCTACCTGTGCCCCTTCTCCACAAAGCAGATCCAATAATAGGTCTGCAGTGGGTGACCTCTCCCTTGGTGTCCTGAAGGATCCCTGTTCTCCTGGTCCTCCTCCTGCAGAGAATACATTTGTAGTGCCTGTCCTGGACCTCTGGACCACTTCCTCTACCCCACACTCGAGCCCAACAGTGCAACAAGGGGTCTCCAACCAGCGCTGACGCAGCTCCTGCAGCACCCTCAACAGTCTCCCCACTATAAGTAGGACCCTCTAAACACCTGGTGCTGTACCTGTGCCCTAAAGATTGCTGCACAGATCTCTCAGGGCGGTGTATGTACACTGGTTCTTGACCTCAGGGCCTGGACACTGTCCCTTAGCTGAATTCACGCAGTCTAGCACTCTGCCTGCCACTTGAACACAGCTTGCTTCCAGCATTTTGGTGGCTTTGTCCAGTTGGACATAAGACTTTCACAGACTTTCCTGTCCAGGCTGGCTTTGAACCACGATCCTCAGCTCTCGGCCACCTGAGTAGCTAGGATTATAGGAGTAAGCACCTACTTGCTTCTTACCCAAGGTGTTCCTTTGCCACCCTACTATTTTAAGTAGCATTCCTCTCTGCTAACATTCTTTTTTTTTTTTTTTTGGGGGGGGGGGTCTGGTCATGGGGCCTGAACTCTGGGCCTGGGCGCTGTCCCTCAGCTCTTCAGCTCAAGGTTAGCACTCTATCACTTGAGCCACAGCGCCACTTCCAGCTTTTTTCTTTTTTCTTATGTGGTGCTGAGGAATTGAACCCAGGACCTCATGCATGCAAGGCAAGCACTCTACCACTGAGCCACCTTCCCAGCCCCTCTGCTAACATTCTTAGATCTCATCTTCACCATTTAACTGAAACTTATAGAAATGTAAGCTCCAAGAGGATGGAAATTTGAGATTCTGTCCATGTTAAAGTGCCCAGTACAGAGCAGTGGCCAAGTACATATGTTTTGTGGATAAATTACTGAAATAAATCTCCTTTTACGACACTGAGCTTCCTGAGGCTAGCTTTCCTACCCTCCTCCTGGAGCACTGTCTTTATGCCAGGCCCTCTCTATACTTCTGGTTTATCTCTCCAGAGTCCCTAGCACCTCATGCCCCCCACTAACGGGACCTATGTAGGACCCCTGCACTACCTGGTACTCTCCTCCTCAATCTTGACCACTGACTCATGTAGACAGTAACCTCTTCCTTGGTGCCCTGAAACTCTCCTGAGAACCTGTGGAAGCATCCTTTTAGTCGTACCTGCACCACCTCATTATGACTGCAGAGATTCCTGTCTTAAGTAGCGCGGACCTGAGCCTGCCCTGAACACCCTCTTCTGAACGCATTCATCTGCTCACCCTGGGCCTGCTTGCTCTTCCTTTTCATCATTGTCTGACATTCCAGGCGCTAGCTCCTCAACCTCTAATCTGTCCACTTTCTCCCTCCTGGAAGCCTTCCCAGATGCCCAGCTTGTCCCATCTCTGTCTCCAGCCACGGTTACTCCAGATGAGACCTCCTTCCAGGGCACTACCATTCTGTCCCTCCGCGGTGGCACCTTGCACCAGGGCTGCCCACCGCTGAGCTTCCTGAGGGCTGAGGAACTGCAGGCTGAGGGGTCCGGGTGCTCCTGGAGGCTGCAGTTCATGCTGGCTGGGGCCACGGACCGTGTAGGAGACAGACTCCAAGGGCCACTCCAAGCCGACCTAGAGCGCAGGAGTCCAAGGTCAGTGTTCTTCACTCTAAACAGTGAGATGGTTTTTTTGGGGGGTGGGGTTTGAACTCAGGGCCTGGACGCTGTCTCAGCCGTTTCGCTCAAGGCCAGCGCTCTACCGCTAGAGCCAAGCTCCACTTCCGGTTTTCTGGTGGTTCACTGCAGGTGAGAGTCTCACGGACTTTCCTGCCCGGGCTGGCTTTGAACCGCGATCCTCAGATCTCAGCCTCCTGAGTGGCTAGGATGACAGGCGCGAGCCACCAGCGCCCGGCTCCGATTCCCTAAGCTCTCACGCTACCATCTTGCCAAGTCCTCACAAAAACTGCCCCGCCGGTGCACGCGTGACAGGCGGGGTGGCCGCTGGCCGGCGCGGTCCCGGCCCCGGCCCCGCCCTACTCACCCCGGATCCCGACCCCAGCAGCTCCAGGCGGAAGCGCCCGGGCCGCTCCGGGTCCG
>NW_012271161.1:10057-11033 GCF_000151885.1 Dipodomys ordii
GGCCGTGGAGGGCTGTGGAGGGCCATGGAAGGCCGTGGAGGGCTGTGGAGGGCCGTGGAGGGCCGTGGAGGGCCGTGGAGGGCTGGGCCAGGCCGTGGAGGGCCGTGGAGGGCCGTGGAGGGCTGTGGAGGGCCATGGAAGGCCGTGGAGGGCCATGGAGGGCCGTGGAGGGCCAGGCAGCACCTCCCACCACCCAGCCCCTGCCTCAGGTGTGCTGCCCACAGGTACCTCCCGGTGCTGGGGCACACGGACGGCACACTGTCGGTGCTCCACCTGCGCACCTCCAAGACTGTCTTCCGCACGGAGGCGCACAGCCCGGGCCCGGTCACCGCCATCGCGTCCACCTGGAACAGCATTGTGTCTTCAGGTCAGTGCCTCCCGCTCCTGAGCCAGCCCACAGCCACCCCCACCCCTCACCCCCACCGCGCCTGACCCCCAGCCCGCGCCCCCAGGCGGAGATCTGACAGTGAAGATGTGGCGCGTGTTCCCCTACGCCGAGGAGAGTCTGAGCCTGCTGCGCATCTTCTCCTGCTGCCACCCGGCTGTGGCGCTCTGCGCGCTGGGCAAACGCATCACCGTGGGCTTCGAGGATCCCGAGAGCGCCACCTATGGCCTGGTGCAGTATGGCCTGGCCGACAGCCCACGCTGCGACCACCAGCCCCAGGACGACCCTCAGGACCACATCACTGGTAAGGGGGCGGAGCCAGGGTGATGCGGGGGAGGGACCCCCATCCTTTCCAGGCCCCCGACCCTGAGCACCACCCCCAGGCCTGTGCTGCTGCCCCACGCTCAAGCTGTATGCCTGCTCCAGCCTGGACCGCACCATTCGCATCTGGACTGGGGAGAACCAACTGCTACGGTGGGCAGGGGAGACGCAGGGGGCAGGGGGGACCACCCGCTGCCCTGGGCAGGGGAGACGCAGGGGGGACCACCCGCTGCCCTGGGCAGGGGAGACGCAGGGGGGACCACCCGCTGC
>NW_012271162.1:0-893 GCF_000151885.1 Dipodomys ordii
TTTTGTTATTTTTGAGGTTGATTGGAGATAAGAGTCTTAAGGACTTTCCTGAGTGGGCTGTCTTCAAACTGTGATCCCTAGATCTCAGCCTCTTAAGTAGCTAGGATTACAAGCATAAGCCACTAGTGCCTGGCTGGCCCTTCAGCTTTCTGGGAATGTGGCTTAATGGTAGAGTGTTTGCCTTGTATGCATGAAGCCCTGGATTCAAGTCCTCAGTATCACACAAAACAGAAAAAGTTGGAAGTAGTGCTGTGGCTCAAGTGGTAGAGCACTAGCTCTTGAGCAAAAGAGCTCTGGGAGAATGCCTAGGTCCTGAATTCAAGCACGAAGAGGCTCAAGGACATTGCCCAGGCCCTGAGTTCAAGCCCCAGGACAGGCAAAAAAAAAAAAAAAGAAAGGAAGGAAGGAAGGAAGAAAGAAAGAAAGAAAGAAAGAAAGAGAAATTGTGTATAGGTATCCATCTTAAAAGCTCTGAATCATACAACTAAAATCCCAAAACTCACCAGATACTGGTGGCTCACGCCTGTAATTGAGGCTGAGATCTGAGGATAGTGGTTCAAAGCCAGCTCAGGCAGGAAAGTCTGTGAGACTCTTATCTCCAATTAACAATCAGAAAACCGTGGAGCTGTGGCTCAAAGTGGTAAGGCTCTGGTAGAGCGCCTAGGTCCTGAATTCAAGCCCCATGACTGCCAAATAAATAAATGAAGTCACAAAACTCCAAAGCAGATGGAAAGACAAGTGTGTAAGAGTGTGCATGGCGGGCTGGGAAGGTGGCTCAGTGGTAGAGTGCTTGCCTTTCATGCATAAGGCCCTGGGTTCGATTCCTCAGCACCACATAAGCAAAAAGAAAAAAAGCCAGAAGTGGCGCTGTGGCTCAAGTGGTAGAGCGCTAG
>NW_012271162.1:5398-5937 GCF_000151885.1 Dipodomys ordii
GGAAGGGAAGGGAAGGGAAGGGAAGGGAAGGGAAGGGAAGGGAAGGAGGGGAGGAAGGAAGGAGGGAAGACCAAATGGAAGGGAACACAGGAGAAAGGAAAAGAAAGAACCAAGTCAACTTTGTTGCCTCTGCTTGGAATAAATATGCTGTGGAAAGACCAGGAGTTCTTGTGTCACCTCTTTGCTCTTATTTATTTCTCTTTGGTCAGTCCTGGGGCTTGAATTCAGGGCCTGGGCACTGTCTCTGAGCTTCTTTTGCTCAAGGCTAGCACTCTACCACTAGAGCCACAGTGCCATTTCTGGCTTTTTTTGTGTATATGGTACTGAGGAATCAAACCCAGGGCTTCATGTTTGCTAGGCAAGTACTCTACCACTAAGCCACATTCTCAAGCCCTTCCTTTATCATTTGTTTCCCAAGGTAGAGGATAAGGCTGGGCACTGGTAGCTCACTCCTGTAATCCTAGCTACTTGAGGCTGAGATCTGAGGATTGCAATTCAAAGTCAGCCTGGTCAGAAAAGTCTGAGAGACTCTTTTTTTT
>NW_012271163.1:0-1786 GCF_000151885.1 Dipodomys ordii
ACAGCGCCCAGGCCCAGAGTTCAGGCCCCACGACCGGACCCCCCCCCAAAAAAAAAGAGTCTCATGGCCTTTGCTATCAGGGCTGGCTTCAAACCTCAATGCTTAGATCTCAGCCTTCTGGTAAGCTAGGATTACAGGCATAGGCTACCAGCACCCAGTAACATTAATTTCTCTACCAAAACAACACCCTAACACAATTTCAATAAAATGAAACTATTTTCTCAAGCCACTAGCATACAAATAAAATTCTAAGTGCAGATAGTGGAAAAAATGTTTATATATTCAGAATTTTTAATATATATTCACATATAATTAAAATTATATATTATCCAAAAATAAAATATGCCTAATAGTAGTTCTAGTTAGCATCCATCTCATCTTTTGAATTATAATTTAAGATTAATTTCAATCAAATACTAATAAACTGCATATTATTCATCTGATCTGTGAAACTAGCTTTCAACCATTCAAATAGTTCAACTTTTATATACTTCAAGATTCAAATAATCCAAATCAACATAAAATATAAATTTATTGTAAATTTACTATTTAAATAAGCCTTGAGGAAGTCACAAAATAGTAATTCTACCTATAAAGTTTTATATTTCCATTATATGACAATATGCTTCACAAATCAGAACTTTACTTAGTAGGAAGTGATTATTATCTTAATTTTTTTAGTGCTTATCTTATTCATCCTCATATCTAGTAGTAAAATAAGAATATTTAGAAGAAAATTTGAAAGACTTTAACAAAATCATCATGAAACAAAAGGATTGAAATAAGCTAGTAATTACAATTAAAACACCTGTATACATAACTTAAAGTTTATTTATAGGCTATATAAACTCAGACAATACAGAGTATATTTTCAGTCATGTGGACTTACTCCACTGTTATTTTTTAAACCACATTAATAAAAGAATGATACCTTTAGTTACCAAATAAAATTGGTTTGTCTTAAATAGATGTTATTTTATAGCATAAAATAAATATAATTGTAATTTAGTCTTTTCCATCCTCATTAAATTTTAGTCACTGATAAAAAAAGATATTTTCCTATCACTTAAAATTGAAAATATCATACTTAAATTATTTCAAAGACAGAGGCTTCCTTCTTCATCTTCAAAACTAACCATTATTTCAAGTCTCCAATTAATTCTTAAGTTTAACCAATTTCTACTATCATTGACATTATTTTCTTAGTTTCAACAGTCTTTAAAGATAAGACCTTAAAAGATGACAAAACACATGAAGAAACCTATGAAAGAATCACTAGCCTGAATGTGTGTTCCTGCTGTTATGTGCAAAATAAACTTCAACCTGGTTAATCTTCATCCTAACAAATAGAGCACTGACACTAGTTCTTGATTTTATTTTCCTAATCTTTCTGATTTGTTTTTATTGCTACAAAAAAAAAAACTGCAGGCTTTCTCTTCTTACTAGGTTTTACTTAACTAGATACTGTGTATACTGGCTCTCCGGAAAGTATGGAGAAGTATTTTTATTTCCTCTCAAATATAGGTTGCTCTCGTCATATAATTGACTGGTGCCACTTTTAATAGCTTTAGAAAGTCCTGAAAAAAGTAACTTCCATGAATAGGATTTCTACTTAATAGGAATTTATTAAGTTTTAAATTGATAACTAAGTGCTTCTTGTAAAGGGTTCAAAAATGCAGAAGATAGGGAGCTGGGAAGGTGGCTCAGTGGTAGAGCGCTTGCCTTGCATGCTCGAGGCCCTGGGTTCGATTCCTCAGCACCACATAAGCAAAAAGAAAAAAGCCGG
>NW_012271163.1:8041-11030 GCF_000151885.1 Dipodomys ordii
AGGGACAGCGCCCAGGCCCAGAATTCAGGCCTCACGACCGGATCCCCCCCCCAAAAAAAACAATATATGCATGTAGACAGAAGTAACTTATTTTTTTCAAGAAAGAAAGAGCAGAAAACAGAAAGGATCTAGGCTTGGAGAGGTTGTTTTAGTTTGGGGGTTTTTGGGTTTTGAAAACAACCAAATTTTTAGAGTTTAATTTTTTATATATTTTTTATTGTAAAGATACTGTACAGAGGGGTTACAGTTGCATGAATAAGGTAATGAGTACATTTCCTACTGAGCATTGTTACCCCCTCCTTTGTTTTTCCCCTACCACCCCTTCCTTTCCTTTCCATCTCCCCAAATCTCCGCCCCCCCCCCACTGCAGAAGTTGTAAAGTTTGTTTTCAACATAGTGTCTTGTATAACTCATTGTTACAATGGGTCCACTTGTATCCTTGTTTGAGCATTTTGTTATTTCCCTTCCCCTCTCCAAATTAGAAAAATGTATATACAAGATTCAGAGCACCAGAATCAAATACAGTGAAAACAGGGGTAGAAAAATGTATATACAAGATTCTGGACACCACAATCAAATACCGTGAAAACAGGGGTTATAACATGGGGAAAGAACATACAAAAAAATAAAACCACATAGTACATTAAAAACAACAGCAACAAAGATAAAACCTCTTGTGGCCCTATCTTGGGATTCATTTCACTTAGTATCATCTTATATGATCAGATGTACATAGCTTTTGACCTTTTCTGCTTGTCTGGTAAGTATCACATACACATAAAAACTAAAAGACACTTCCTTGATATAGTTTTGTTTTTTTTTTCCTTTAGAGACCTGTTCCCAAGTTAATATACTACCCTTCCATCAGTGACAGAGTTCATTATTACTATTATTATTATCATTATTAATTGTATGAAGAGGTTACAATTTCATACTAGGTTATAAATACAATACTTCTTGATCAATGTTACCTCTTCAGTCATTTGCCCTCATTTTCCCCCTCCCATCCCTACAGTCAAGTTATATAGTTGTTTTTACTATAAAGTGCATTTTAGGCTCAGTTTTTAAATTATGTAAACTCCACAAAACTGTGCAAACTATGGTTGCAAAAAAGAGGAGGCATAAAAATTAAATAAATGTATAGAAAGTGTCAGCATTATTATCAGTGGCTTTTTCTTTTTTGAGTACTCTAGAATTTGAAGTCAAGAGCATCACATTTGATAGGCATGTGCTCAACTGCTAAGCCATGCCTCCAGCCCTTTTCTACACTTGTTATTTTTGATATAGGATCACATTTCCTATCCAGACATGCATCTGGACCATAATCCTCACTTCACACCTTATTGGAAAAAACAGGCACATGCCATTGCACCCAGCTGTTGGTGAACTTTTCTGCCCAAGATTGCCTTGACCCATGATGACCTGATCTCAGTCTATTCACCAAATAGCTAGGATTATAGGCATGAGCCACCGGTGACCAGCTACAAATGACTTCTGTTTTCATGAGAGGCAAGCTTTTTCCTCAATCCTAATACTTCTATAAAGAAGACTTTTCCTAGCCAAGCAGAGGTGACTCATGCCTGTAATCCTAGCTACTCAGGAGTTTGATATCTGAGATCCCAGTTCAAAACCAGCCCAGGGAAGAAAAGTCTCCAATTATCCACTTAAAAACCAGAAGTGGAGCTGTGGCTCAAAGTGATAGAATGCTAGCCTTGAAGCAAAAGAGCTCAGGGACAGCGCCCAGACCCTGAGTTCAAACTGTACAACCAAAAAAAAAAAAAAAACTGAGAGAAATACTGACTTGCTTGTTTATTAGACTAAAGAATTACATGAGTATATCTCTCCCCTTGCCTTTGCTCTTAGAGGCTTACAGACTAATTGGAAGCAGAAAAACTCTAATTCTCCTCCTAGGATATGTTCTCCCACAAAATAAGAAAAATGTTCCTGGCTCTAACTTATAATCAGGTTAAGTCTACCTAATTCAACATTCAGTTTTAGAAGTCAAAAATAACTCCATAAATAAGCCATATCCTCTAATGTCACCTTTATCAGGAATAAAGAATGGTATGTAAATCTCAAATCCATCACTTTTTTCTCCATTTACGCAGGAAATGAGTGTTATTTAAGACCTCTGACAGTATGATACAGTCTTCTATCTTAAACACATGAGTACAGAAGTATAGAATCTTTGCACAATTCTTCAGAGCTCTTATAGCTCCAAAAGAATGTCCTAGTAATAATTTGCAAAGAAATAAACTTTCAGATATTAAAGCTGCTTGGCACCTCAGGGTTTGGGTTGTTTTTGTTTCCTTTTTTTATAAGGTTTGTTTGCTTTGCTTGTTTCTGGGAGAAACTCTCTATTTTGGCCAAAGTGGCCTTGAACTCCTAGATTCAAATGATCCTCCAACCTCAGCCTCTGGAGTATCTCAGACTATAGGGTGCATCACTGAACCTGGCTTTATATGTTGCCGGGTATTTTTTACAATAAAAAAAAACTAACATAAACATAGCTCAGTGGAAGTGTCAAGTACCAGATATCCTTCAAATGCTTCTTTTACTAGACAAGACTTCTAATACAACTCTATCGATACTTCTGCTTTCCACAAGGTACTCAGACTGGAAATACAGCATTAATGTAATGCTGTCTCAAAGTCAGCTCGTTTTCACATCTTCTACTACATAAAAATTTCCTAAGGATAAAACTGTCTCTTATCTAGCTATATGTTTTCCCCATAGCACCTAGCACATTGCAATGGTCAAAAAAGGAATTAAGCTGGGCACTGGTGGCTCAGGTCTATAATCCTAGCTACTCAGGAGGCTAAGATCTGAGAATCATGATTTAAAGCCAGCCTAGGCCTGAAAGTCCAATTAACTACCAGAAAACCAGAAGTAGAGCTGTGGCTCAAAGTGGTAGAATACTAGCCTTGAGCAAAAGAAACTCAGAAATAGTACCCTGAGTTGAAGCTCCATGATTGACTGTATATATATA
>NW_012271164.1:0-642 GCF_000151885.1 Dipodomys ordii
AAATGACTGTGTGAGACTTTGTAAGTGGAAAATTTTTTTTGAAAAAACTATTCCTTTTTAATAAAAGGCAAGAGAAATGTTTGAAGTTTTTTTTTGTGGAAGAGAGAATGCACATTAAAAGTTTATACAAACTGGGCACTGGTGGCTCACACCTATAATCCTAGCCATTCAGGAGGCTGAGATCCAAAGGATCCAAAGATCATGATTCAAAGCCAGCCCAAGGAGAGTTTATGAGACTCATCTCCAACAAACTACTCAGAAAAAAGCTGGAAGCGGTGCTGTGGCTCAAGTGGTAGACTGCTAGCCTTGAGCAAAAAACTCAGGGACAACACTCAGGCCCTGAGTTCAAGTCCTAGGACCAGCACACACACACACACACAGAAGCAAAAATAGGACTGTGGTCCAGGCTGACCAGGTTAAAGAATATGGGGGGGGGGGAGGTAAACCTATTCCAGAAAAGTATATTTGCTTTTTTTTTGGTCCGGTCCTGGGGCCTGAACTCTGGGCCTGGGCACTGTCCCTCAGCTCTTCAGCTCAAGGCTAGCGCTCTACCTCTTGAGCCACAGCGCCACTTCCGGCTTTTCTTTTTGTTTATGTGGTGCTGAGGAATTGAACCCAGGGCCTCAGGCATGCAAGGCAAGC
>NW_012271164.1:2187-4029 GCF_000151885.1 Dipodomys ordii
AATGTGGCCTCAGTGCCACCGACACAGCTTGTGTTCAACTTAATCACAATTCTTTCATTAGTTGTATGCAAGTTGCTTAATCGTTGTCTCATCCCAAATGTATTACCTCTCCTAGGGTAGAATAAAGTGCTAATAAAGATATTGATAAACTAGGCACTGGTGGCTCATGCCTATAATCCTAGCTATAATCCTAGGTCTGAGATCTGAGGATTGTGGTTCAAAACTGGACCAGACAAGAAAGTCCATGAAACTTCTTTTGTTTGTTTTGTGCAGGTCCTAGGGCTTAAACCCAGGGCCCGAGCCCTGTCCCTAATTTTTTTCTCTCAGGATGAGCTCTCTACCACTTGAGCCACAACTCCACATCTGGAGTTTCATGGACTTCCTGGTCCCAGCTCTCTTTGAACCACATCCTCAGATCTTAGTTCCTGAGTAGCTAGGATTATAGGTGTGAGCCCCTGGTACCCAGTTTAATGAGATTCCTTTCTCCAATTAGCTACCCAAAAGTGGAAACAGTTCAAGTGGTAGAACATCAGCCTTAAGCAAAAAGAGCTCAGGGACAGTGCCCAGGTCCTGAGTTCAAGCCTCAATGCTGACAAACATATACACACACTGCTGAGGTTTTTTTTGTGCTAAGATGAGCTGTTGCCAAATCCTAATAAACAGGGAGTTGATCTGCCAATCAGAGGCCCCTCTCCAGTACATGGGTGCAGAAGGCAGAAACAATGATCCTACAAGTGAACTTCTTGGGCCTTTGATGCCTGGGACCTCTGTTCCAAACTATTCAGGGTCCATGGGGAATCTGAAGCATGCACTGATGTACATTTGTTATATAAGCTACACTTGTCAGACAACCTATCCATCTAGACTTCCCATCAAAGGACTGTCCACACCTGACCTAGAACTGTTAGAAATCCCAGCTTAGCCAGGCACTAGGGGTTCGTGCCGGGCTCCCCTGGCAACTAGGAAGAGGCTGAGATCTGAGAATTGTGGTTCAAAGCCAGCCTGGGCAGGAAAGTCTGTGAGACTCTTATCTCCAACTAACCACCAGAAAACTGGAAGTGGTGCTGTGACTCAAAGTGGTAGAACATTATCTTTGAGCAAAAAGAGCTCTGGGACAGTATCCAGGAAGGAGTTCAAGCACTGCAGCCAACAAAACAAGAAAAATAAGCCCAAGGCTCTCTTATCATTTTCTCTTACTTTCATAAACTTATTTTCATTATGTCTTGCTTTAATATTCTTCTCTAGCAAGGCACAAGGATCAAAGTTAAGCTGCATAAATTTTAAGTAAGATGTTATTAGTAACATATTAGTTCTAGGTCACAGGTGACTTTACTTCACTTTCATATTTGGAAATGAAATTGTACTTTAAACCCAGTGGCTTAAAGCCAGTGGCTCATGCTTGTAATCCTAGTTACTCAGGAGGCTGAAGTCTGAGGATTAAGTTCGAAGCCAGCCCAAAGTCAGCCAAGGCAGAAAAGTCCCATGACACTTTTTTTTTTTGGTCAGTCTGGGCTTGGGAACTGTCCCTGAGCAATTTAGCTCAAAGGCAAGCACTCTACCACTTAAGCCACAACGCCACTTCCGGTTTTCTGGAGATAAGAGTTTCACAGACTTTCCTGCCCAGGTTGGCTTTGAACTGCAATCCTCAGATCTCAGCCTCCTGAGTAGCTAGGATTACAGGTGTGAGCCATAGCACCTAGTTCCCATGACACTCTTAACTCCAACTGACCACCAGAAAAGCAGAAGTGGCACTGTAGCTCAAAAGTGGCAGAACACTAGCCTTCAGCAAAAGAGCTCAGGGTCAATGCCTAGACCCTGAATTCAAGCCTCATGACAAAAAAA
>NW_012271165.1:0-3839 GCF_000151885.1 Dipodomys ordii
GAGGGAGGGAGGGAGGGAGGGAGGGAGGGAGGGAAAGAAGAAAGAAAGAAAGAAGAGAGAAAGGAAGAAAGAAAAGGAAAGAATGAAGGAAAAGAAAGAGAGAAAGAGAGAGGGGGAGGGAGGGAGGGAAAGGATGAACGGGGAGGGAGAGGGAGGGGGGAAGGGAAGGGAGGGAGGGAAGGGAAAGAAGAAATTACTTTCCAATTATTAACTTTCCATTTTCCATTAAAATCTATAAGCAAAGATTTTATATCTGTCTTTGACACTCAGAGTCTTACTAGCACACAGAAAAGTTCTGTCAAATGCCTGTTTTAATACCTGTTAATACATCAAAAGAAACTGGAAGAGATTGAGTAACTCTTCTTTGAAATGCTTACAACCAGGAATGCCTCAGACTATAGACTTTTTTTCTGATTTTCAAGATGTCTTTGGTACTGGACACAAGTGTAAATATTCACATATATTTCTTATATACATAGTCTTATAGTAACTTTATACATTATCTTTATTGCGACTGTGTTATGACTGAGCCCTATCACATGACATGTGGAATTTTCCACTTGGAGAATCATGTTGGCCCTTAAAAATATTCTGTTTGGGCTGGGAAGGTGGCTCAGTGGTAGAGCACTTGCCTTGCTTGCTCGAGGCCCTGGGTTCGATTCCTCAGCACCACATAAGAAAAAAGCCGGAAGTGGCGCTGTGGCTCAAGTGGTAGAGCGCTAGCCTTGAGCTGAAGAGCTGAGGGACAGCCCCCAGGCCCAGAGTTCAGGCCCCACGACCGGACCCAAGGAAAAAAAAAAAAGATTCTGTTTGGAGCATTTTCAGATTACAGATGCTCAACTTGTACATAGCACACAAAAGCTCTGGACACATATTAAGTATTTGTGACCAGGTATGTGTATGTGAATCTATAACTGCCTACTTCTAAAGATTAGTAGGAATTTTAAAAGACAGGGATCCACATAAAAGAACTAGAATTAACTGCAGTTGTTTTAGTCAAAATATTCCATGCATATCCTATGAAACAAGGAAAATTGAGGGGAGGGATAGGGAAGAAATGGGAGAATGATGCAGTAGTGATATTGATCAAGATGCATTCTATTTAAAAACCTTTGTACAACTAAAGATAATAAAAATATAATTTAAAAACAATTCAAAATCATGAAAAAACTTCAAATTCACAAGATTTTAAGAAAAAATATTCCCTTTGATTTGATGAAAGTAACAGAAAAAAATTTAGACTATTTTTCTAAAACAATTCAACAGGATGCTCTAAGGAAAGTTATAGAATGTGGGGAGAAATGTTTTAAAGCCCTTTTTTTAAGAAAAAGAGAAAAGATCAGGAAATGGAAATATAGGGATTTTTGGTTGTTGGTAGTGTGGTGGTGGTGTTTGTTTTTGCTTTTTTGTTGTTGTTCTTGCTGTTACCTTTTCTGTCCTTTGAAGGGGACGCAGGGGCACAAAAATGAGGGGAAGAAGGGTGAACAAATGCAGTCATGGTATTCAGTAGACACTGTGGAAAATGAACTATGCAAAGTGTGGGCAGAGATGTGAGGAGAACCTGATGGAAAGCAAAGGAAGAAGTGACATTGTCCAAAGACAAATGTACTCATTATCTGATAAGCATAACCCCTCTGTATAATACCTTAATAATAAGAATAATAACTTTAACAGAGTAAAGACTTTTCAACTTCTACTACACAAGGTTGCAGCTAACTTAGGCAGCCTAGAACAAACAAAAACTCAGGTCCAGAGGGATGGCTCAAGTTAGGATACCTCCTTATTAAATACAAGGCCCTGACTTCAAATCTTATTACCATAAAAATAAGAAAAAAATCA
The DNA here is from genome assembly GCF_000151885.1 of Dipodomys ordii. Classification (NCBI taxonomy): domain Eukaryota; kingdom Metazoa; phylum Chordata; class Mammalia; order Rodentia; family Heteromyidae; genus Dipodomys; species Dipodomys ordii. The sequence continues at coordinate 1,840 of NW_012271165.1, forward strand.
AAGTAAAAACTGATCAAGTACTGGCTTTTATCTACTTCATTTTACAATATTCACAAGATAAATGAAAACCATAAACACTATTAGAAAGCAGAGATTTATGATTTCAATAAAGTCTACTAGTTTATTAATAATTTCTATTGAAAATCCTACCTCAACAATTATTTTTAGGTGTTTTCTAGTGCTTAAAACAGGCAAAGCATGATAAGCAGTTGTTAACACTACTTCCCACCACCAACAAATTCCAAATCTCCTTATCTCCCATTCTACTTTTCAGTAAGAGTATTCATAAGAGGAGCATATATTTCTCTGATCAAGGAAAGTTGAGAAAGCAATATCCAAGCTATCTTCAGAAGAAGTCATAAGGGGCTGGGAAGGTGGCTCAGTGGTAGAGCGTTTGCCTTGCATGCATGAGGCCCTGGGTTCAATTCCCCAGCACCACATAAGCAAAAAGAAAAAAAGCCGGAAGTGGCGCTGTGGCTCAAGTGGTAGAGCGCTAGCCTTGAGCTGAAGAGCTGAGGGACAGCACCCAGGCCCAGAGTTCAGGCCCTATGACCGGACCCCCCCCCCCAAAAAAAAGAAGAAGTCATAAGCCAGTATAGTCTGAACAAGCAATGCCAGAAGTACTGCATCCATACTTTCTCCCTAGTTCTACCATATTCTCCTAAATAAAAAGTCCATCTACCTTTGTATTTGTCACCAAAATTATGCTTATCCAGATCTCTGAAGGCCTTGTCAAAACACAAAATTACAATTAAAATCCTTTATTAGCTTTATTTCCACCCTGGAACTGAATGACATTTAATTCCAAGAAATAAGTATTCCTTATATTTTTTATTGTCAAGGTGATGTATAGAGGGGTTACAGCTACATAAATAAGGTAGTGATGGGCTGGGAAGGTGGCTCAGTGGTAGAGTGCTTGCCTTGCATGCATGAGGCCCTGGGTTCGATTCCTCAGCACCACATATGCAGAAAAAGCCACAAGTGGCGCTGTGGCTCAAGTGGTAGAGCCCTGGCTAGCCTTGAGCTGAAGAGCTGAGGGACAGCGCCCAGGCCCAGAGTTCAGGCCCCACAACAAGCAAAAAAAAAAAAAAAAGGTAGTGATTACATTTCTTGTCTAACTTGTTTCCCCTTCCCCTTCATTTTTCTCCCTCTTTCCCTCTTCCCCAACCCCTCTCCAAGTTGTGCAGATCATTTCCAACATACTGTCTTGTAGTATCATTGTTGCATAGGTTCACCCTTTGTCATTTGGCTCACCATTTTGTTGTTCCCCTTCCCTTCCCTAGTTCAGATAAACACATATGTAATACCCAGAGTACAAAAATGGAATGCAGTGACAACAGGGGATAAACTGTAGGGGGGGGGGGGGATACAAAAGAAAAAAATTACATAGTACACTGAGAACAGCAACAACAAAGAAAAACCTCTTGTGTCCATGTCTTGGAGCTCATTTCGCTTAGCATCATCTTATATGGTCATATGCACATAACTATTGAGCTAAGATTATCCTAGATGTATACTAATTATTACAAATAAGGGAGACCATGGGACCTATGTTTCTTTGAGTCTGGCTTACTTCACTTAATATGATTTTTTCCAAGTCCTTCCATTTCCTTACAAATGGGGTGGTGTCATTCTTTCTGATGGAAGCACAGAATTCCATTGTGTATGTGTATGTATACATATATATACATATATATATTACATTATCTCAATCCATTCACCATTCATCTACTGAGAGGCATCTGGATTTGTTCCATACCTTTTGTCAGTAGTGGGACTTGAACTCTAGGCCTGGGCACTGTCCTGAGCTCTTCTGTGAGCAACAGTGCCACTTCCAGTTTTCTGGTGGTTAATTAGAGATAAAGAGTCTCATGGACGGGGCTGGGAAGGTGGCTCAGTGATAGAGCTTGCCTTGCATGCCTGAGGCCCTGAGTTCGATTCCTCAGCACCACATAAGCAAAAAGAAAAAAGCTGGAAGTGGCGCTGTGGCTCAAGTGGTA
>NW_012271166.1:0-2816 GCF_000151885.1 Dipodomys ordii
TGACATTGCCCCATTTGTTAGGAAATGGAAAGACTTGGAAAAAATTATATTAAGTGAAGTAAGCCAGGCCCAAAGAAACATAGGTCCCATGCTTTGCCTTATTTGCAATATCTAATATATGTCTGAGTCAAGCAGAAAAGGTTAGATAAGGTGATGTTAGGGAAATGAACCTTAAGATATGTATTCAAATGTTTTTGTTTCTTTCATGCGATTGTTTCTAACGCATTTATAAGATGATTTCTTTGTTGCTTTATATGTCCCTCCCCCACGGTATAACCCCTGCTTTCACTGTATTTGATGTCGGTATAATTTGTGGAGGGGAAGGGGAAAAACAAATCGTTTAAATAGGGATACAGGTGGACCCATTGCAACAATGAGATGTACAAGTCATTATGTTGAAAATGAACTTTACAACTTTGGTGTGGGGTGGCGGGGAAGGATTGGGGGGGGAGGATGGGAAAGGATGGGAAAGGAAAACAAAGGAGGAGGCTACAATGCTTGATAAGAAATGTACTCATTATTTTGCCCATGTAATTATAACTCCTCTGTATAGTATTTTCACAATAAAAAAAGAATTCATATTATATTTAAATCTAAAAGTATTAGCTTTTTAAAACTTTTTTTTCCTCGCTGTTCTAAGGGTTGAACCCAGGACCTCACCCTTGCTAGGCACTGGTTCTACCTCATGAGAAGTATACTTTCAGCCTCCTGAAAATATTAGCTCTAAAAACAGTGTTGAGTTGTTGGAAAAGTTAGTTTCCTCCTTTCATTTTTCTAAAATTGTATTGCATTGTTATACATGAAAGAATTGTAGCCATTGATTGTTGTGATTTCCATTATGGCACTGTATCTCAGTATAAAGCACAGAAGCATCTTTTGCACATCCATTGTAATAATAAGACACTATGTTGGAAATGAATTTTGCAACTTTGAGTGGGGAGGGGGGAGTTGGGGAAGTGGGGAGGGAAGGGATGGTAGGGGAAAAACAAAGGAAATGTACACATTACCTTACTCATGTAACTGTAATCCCTCTGTACAGTATCTTTACATTTAAAAATATATTTTAAAAAATGACATCCAGTTTCCACAACAGTCTTTCAAACTATCTACCTAATAACTCGAATACAGAGAAAAATACTAAGATTTACTATGTGGCTGCATAATTTTAAGCACCTTGGTAAAACATTTGAAACAGATTTTTTTTGAAAAAAATCAGCTTATTTTCTCCTGGAAAAAAAAATCCCCTCCCCTTTTTTTTTTTTTAAAAAAAAAAAAGTCTTTCCTTTGAGAACATGGGATTTCTGATGCTCTCATGCCCTTGGTAAGTTCTCTGTCCAATTACCTATCATCGCCCAGCTGTGATTCACACCCTACACTGAGATTTAGTGAGGGAAAAAAAACCAACTATCACATCCAAACAGTTCAAATGAAACAGGTCAAAAGGATACAGCATGGATAATTTTGTACGCAGATGTTCAACACAGAGAGTTCAGTAGCCAGTGTAGAAATATTAGTGTTCTAATTCCAGCATTCTGCAGCCACTAACAGAGATGCCATGAAAATAATGCGTTTTCTTCAACTAAATTTTCTGATCTGGGCCATTGAAGTTAACTGTGTAATACTTTTTCTTTCCCTGTGTAGTTGTTTTTCTGATTAGCCCACAGATTTACCAAGTCATAATTGCTATAGATTGCTCTTTAGACACTGAAGATGGAAAATCAACATGGAAAAAATTGCATAATGAGAATTAGTGGAGTTTCCTCTAATGGGTCCTTGTGGTCTCTGATAGTTAATGGCAATGTGAAAATATGAATTTAAGTCAACAACTTTCCCATCAAAAGTTATTCACTTGAAACCAACCACTCATCATAGAACTATGAGTGCTAGAAGCAAAAAAGAAGAAGAAGAAAAAGAAAGAAAAGGAAAGGAAAGCTAAAGGAGGAAGTAGAACAAAGCAGAGGAAATATTTAAATTGGTCACAGAGGAAGGCCATGTCAAATGAGTGTGAAGTCAGAGTTCACCAGAGCTAGTCATGAACAGAAATCAAAGGTAACCTTTCCAAATGGAGGTCATGCTTCTAGTCGAAGTGCTGGGCACACAATGGTAGACCTCCAACTGGCCATCACCTTCAAGCTATAAGCTTGCCTCGGAAGACAGCAGTATTTATTGCTGAGCTCACTCTTCTCTGGAGGATGCAAAGATCAGCCATACTCTCCAACTGTCTAGGAGAGATGTGACGGGTACACAAGAAACAGTTACTGAAGCTAGATCTGACAAAACTAAGGAAGAGGTGTGACTGCTCTCAGGAAATTCAAAAAGGGAAGGACAAACTGTCGCTGGAACAAAGGAAGACAATTCTGTTAAGAGTAAGCTTTGGCTTCATGAAGGAGGTAGCGTCCTCTAAATTTGGTAATTTCTTGGATGATGTGCTCATAATTTTTTTAATCATTTTCCTCCAAGTTCCTCTGGAAGTCTCTTCATGATAAGTTAAAGTAGATAAAAAGACCAGGAATACATAGTAAGGCTTAGTAGGGAATCTATGCAATTTCAACAAGAAAATGTAAGACCTTATTAAAAAAAATTAATAATTAAAAATAATTTTAGAAATATATACAAAAAAAGACCTTACCAATGATCTCCCTAGACTGTCCAGTATGGTAGCCACTAGCTGTTTGTAGCTACTTATATTCCAATTAAATTAAGTTAAAAATTCTCTTTTTTAGGGCTGGGAAGGTGGCTCAGTGGTAGAGCGCTTGCCTTGCATGCATGAGGCCCTGGGTTTGATTCCCCAGCACCACATAAGCAAAAAGAAAAAA
>NW_012271166.1:4581-7619 GCF_000151885.1 Dipodomys ordii
GGAAGGAAGGAAGGAAGGAAGGAAGGAAGGAAGGAAGGAAGGAAGGAAGGAAGGAAGGAGAGAAGAGAAGAGAAAGAAAGGAAGGAAGGAAGGAAGAAAGGAAGGAAGGAAGGAAGAAAGGAAGGAAGGAAGGAAGGAAGGGAAAAGAAAAGGCAAAATGAGTTAAAAGTGGGTAATTTGAATTAGAAAACAGAAACAAGGAGGCTAAGTGTCAGGAGTAATATTTTCTCCAATGAAAGAAACAAATAATCGGGGAGGGGGGGGGAAAGAAGGTATGTTTTCTGAAGTCATGACCTACATTATTTAATTCCCTGGATATACCTAAACCATTCACAAGAAGGTCACTTGCTTACATAGTTTTTCCAGTATGCACGAAGTACTTTTTATAAATTTGTTGGCTTGTTTTCTGTTAATTCACAGACTATTTATATATATAATTTTAATTCTCTGTTGAAATTTGACTTTTAACCTCAACATTATAAATTATAGTTGTAAAGTCCCATGGGATTAAAATATTATTCACATGCCAGTGGAAATATTCTTAATGATTCACAGCAAAATACAACCACCCAAACCAAGCAGACATTTTCTACTGGGAATTCAAAAAGACATAATAATGTGGGTCATTTATATGTCTAACATAATTAAAACATTGAAGGAACAGTCTAGGATCAAAGTGTATTTTAGGTGCTGTACATCCATAGAGCTATGAAATGCATACTTAAATTTCTTTAGCAAGCCAACAAATTAGTTCTCACAAAAATGAACTAACAAGAAAACTATCTCATTAAAAAACAAAAGAAAAAATTTGAAGGTTAAAGAAGAAATGTGGCCATTTAGACAAATTAACCCAGAACACAAAATCAGTAATGACTTACTTCATACTTTTTAATTAGTGGATCTTCATAAAGAAGATCCCAATCTCTAAGCTGCTTAAATAAGAAGGAAAATATATTTTTATATAAGACAAAAATTATGGCTTAAAGTTTTATTTGAAGGCACAGATGGTGTTCTCTATGTCTCTCTCTTTTTTCTTTTCTTTCTTTTTTTTTGTGTGTGTGTGCCAATTCTGGGTCTTGAACTCAGGATCTGGGTGCTATCCCTTAAGCATTTTCACTCAAACCTAGAGCTCTACCACTTGAACCACACCTCCACTTTCAGATTATATTCTTAATGCATCTTCTTTAATTACAAAATGCATATAAATATAGTATCATGGAAGTAATCAGGAATTTTTTAAACTAGGTAAAAGGGTAAAAAGACCACATATTACCATTATATGTAATTCATATTTGAATAGTTTTCAGAGATTTCAAAGCTCTTTTATGTAATTTACTGCATTTAATCCATACACCAATCATTTCTGGGGAGCATTTATATTCTTCCTACCAGTGGGAAACTGAACTCTACTAGAGTAGGGTGTCAAGGCATGTCCACACTGAGTTAGTTTCTGAGTGGGAAGTCCAGTAAACCAAGCAAAGGATTTGGGATTCTGACTCAGTGGTCCAGCTTTTCTGTTCCTAATTCTACTATGTAGGCATTGTCAGTGCTTACAGACATTTCCCATTTCCAGGTCATCTCCTTCATGGACAAGATTATACTTCTTATACTCCTCAAAGCCTGGTGTGGTCATACAACTTGTTTGATATGGGAGTGAAAGTGGCATCATATCTCAGCAGACGTATTTCAGTGTGGTGTGTGTGTGTGTGTGTGTGTGTGTGTGTGTGTGTGTGTGTGTGTGTGTGAAAACAGGAATTTCTTTGTTAGTCCTTATGTAATCATTTGTTCCTAAAACTGTGGACAACTCAGAGATACTGAGAGTGATTTTCATATGCTGGGGTAAGCTGCAGAAAAATAATTTCTATATTGTCTAACCTATTGTCTGTGAAGTAATATGTTTAGGTATTATGCTTACTTAGAAATCATTTGAGACTGAAAGGGACAGTACCCATAATATGCCTGGACAGCAGAGTAAACTGAAATCCTGCCAAACCAAGGCCACAAATCACCCTACCTAAAAATAACCATTAATTGATATGGCTTTTCATGATGCTGCACTTTCTACTGATACTCTAAAAAAAACAATGCCTTAGCTTTTTTTTGGCGCGGCGGGGGAAGGGGAAGGAATGGCAAATAATACCATTGACTTCTTTTCCATGAAGCATTCACATGTAACTGACAGATTTTAAAAGAAAGCCTGATTATCTATTGGGTCTTCAATCACAACGATACCATTTAAAGATCCATACTCAGTTGCCTAACCCAGCTAAAGTTAACAAATAAGGCCCTGGCAGACTGTTAACATTTGGACTTAGCCAAAAGAAAATGAGGCTTTGGAACTGCCCACGTGTGGTGGACCACAGCCTCTCCTCTCTCCCAGGGTTCTGGAGATTTCCAATGGGCTGAGGGCTATCTCCAACAGCAGAGATGAAGCCATAAGTCAGACTTTCCTTGGATCGTGGTGGGAGAACAGGGGGCAGTTTGCGCTTATGTTTATTCTCAACCAGGACCTTTCGATCATAAATTGTTGAGGGACACTGCTTTTGGATTAAAAATGAATCAACTGAGTCCTTAAAGTGGAGAAAGCAAAATTGCTTGTGTTTTTTTAAATTTTATTTTATTGTAAAGATGCTGTTCAGAGGGGTTAAAGTGACATGAGTAGGGCAAAGAGTGCATTACTTGTAGATCATCGTCACCCCTTCCCTTGTTGTTGTCCTATTATCGATTCCCTCCCCCATCTCCCACACTCTTCCCTACCCCATCCCACACCCCTCCCCTGCTCGAAGTTGTAAAGTTCCTTTCCAGTATAGTGTCCTGTGGGTATCCTTGAAATGGGTCATCCTGTTGCTTGTGTGTGTGTGTGTGTTTAAAAGTAATGGTTTTTGCCATAAGTATTTAAATGTGACTTTTTATTTCAATTCCCTCCCAGTTGATGACTTAATTATGCTATGAGAAATACAGGAAGTTATATGAGGCATGGATGGAAATACTGAATCTAGGTGCTATATTTTTCCCACTGATTCCTGCATGTTCTTTTT
>NW_012271167.1:0-1372 GCF_000151885.1 Dipodomys ordii
CTTTTTTCTTTTTGCTTATGTGGTGCTGAGGAATCGAACCCAGGGCCTCAGGCATGCAAGGCAAGCGCTCTACCACTGAGCCACCTTCCCAGCCCCTCAAACTGTGATCTTTTTAAGTCTTAGCCTTCTCAGTAGCTACTACTATAGATGTGAGCTACTGGAACCTGACCCAATCTTTTTTTTAAATATAACTTGTTTGTGAGTACCTTTTATGTCTTAGGACTTTAGTGTTTTAGCTATAGGCAGTAATTCTGTTTTCTTACTGTAGGTGGCAATAGAATCTTGGCTTACTAATATGCTATAAAATGCCAGAAACAACATGTTTGAACATTTCTCTGAAATGTTCTAATTCAGAAAATGCCTAAGGTTGGCTACTCAACAATAAAAATTTCTTATTTAAAAAAAGCAGTAAAAATACTCGACTTTATATTTTGAGCTTAGAAATACTATTTTTTGGAATTTTTAATTAAATATATATTTTTATTGTAAAGATACTGTACAGTGGGGTTATAGTTACATGAGTAAGGCAATGAGTACATTTCCTATCTAGCATTGTTACTCTCTATCTCCCTAACTCCCCCCCCCCCATACACATATTTTCTGGAATTAAATCTTTGTAAACAGAGCTTTGCTATGTTCTAGCTTTTGTATAACTAAAGCTTGCTAGTTTTAGTGAGAAATTTTGATATAGTTTCTCTTATGTGTGTGTGTTTTTAAAAAATGCAGTTTGAGTATTCCTTACTCAAAAATAAGTGATAAAGATTTTAAAAATTAAGTAGTTAAAGAAAGTGATAAATGCTATTTTGTTTACTAATAGTGTAATTTAGTATAATCCTAATGTAAGGTTCTTGGGTAATGACTTGGGTAATGTGAAAAGCAGTGAATTGCTTTCATGATATCTAGCCTCACGAGATTTTACAGAAGCTGTTCTTTTAGATATTCAGAATATTAAGATTAAAGAACTGGCTTAATTAATAGACTTGAAAACAAGTAATCATTTTTATAAATACCTGTCAAGATTTTTCATTATTGAAAAGCAAGCCCCTTTTAATATTCCTACTAGTTTAGGCATAATAATGTTCTTTCTTCCATCTTAGATTAGTAAACTGAATGATGGATGGTGCAGAATTGTAATATTCTTTTTAATCAGATGTTAAAAATAATATGGAGGCTTTCATTCATTCCTATATACATTAAAATGTACATACGCTATTGTATTTTTTGTTAGAGCTCTGTTGTTGTGACACAGTACCTGAGATAAAGAACTTTAGGGAAGCCGGGTGCTGGTGGCTCACGCCTGTAATCCTAGCTACTCAGGAGGCTGAGATCTGAGGATCACGGTTCAAAGCCAGCCCGGGCAGGAGAGACCGTG
>NW_012271167.1:3202-4788 GCF_000151885.1 Dipodomys ordii
GAGCTGAGGGACAGCGCCCAGGCCTAGAGTTCAGGCCCCACGACTGGACCCCCCCCAAAAACAAAAACATAGGCCTAATGAATCTGTGGTTTGGGTCAGTTTCTAATTGGGTTTAGCCATTATAATTATTTTTTTTTGTATAGACTTTGTTACAAAACACCATAGACTGTGCCTTTTTTTTCCTCATATTTTTAGAGGCTGGGAAACAAAATATCAAGGTAGAATTGGTTACATTATGAAGCTTCTTCTGGTTTGTAAGTGGCCTCTATTTGCTGGGTAATCTTATGACCTCTGTTTGGGCATGCTAGTGGAGAATACAAACTCTAGTGTTTCTTTTTAAAAGTTAAATTAATTAATATATTTATTGCCAGTCCTGGGGCTTAAACTCAAGCCCTGAGCCCTGTCCCTGAGCTTCTTTTGCTCAAGGCTAGCACTCTACCACTTGAGCCACAGGGCCACTTGCTTTTTCTTTTTCTGTTTCTGTGGTAGGTACTAAGGAATCGAACCCAGGGCTTCAGGCATGCTAGGCAAGTACTTTACCACTAAGCCACATTCCCAGCCCCTAAATTTATTTTTATTATTTTCTTTTTTTTGTTTTGTTTTTGTCGGTTGTTGGGCTAGAACTCTGGGCTTGGGCGCTGTCCTTGTGCTCTTCAGCTCAAGGCGAGTGCTCTACTGCTTGAGCCACAGCACCACCTCCAGTTTTCTAGCAGTTTATTGGAGGTAAGAGTCTCACTAACTTTCCTGCCCGGGCTGTCTTTGAACCACAATCCTTAGATCTCAGCCTCCTGAATAGCTAGGATTACAGGCGTGAGCCACTGGTGCCTGGCTTTTATTATTTTCAAATAGTTGTACAAAGAGGTTTCAGTTGAACATGTTAGTTTGTGAGTACAGTATATATTTTTTGTCAGTCATGGGGTTTGAAGTCAGATCCTAGACACTGTCCTTGAGCTTAGCTCTCTACTACTTGAGCTACGCGCCACTTCTGGCTTTTTGGTGCTAAGAATCTCATGGACTTCGCTGCTTCGGCTGGCTTCCAGTGGGGATCCTCAGATCTCAGCTTCCTCAGTAGCCAGGATTACAGGGGGTAAGCCACTGCTCCTGTCTAATTTTTTTTTCAATGATGTGAACTTAGACCCTTATTTATAGGTATTCTACCACTAAGTTACATCCCTAGTCCCCTTTTTTAGTTGTTGGTTATGGGGCTTGAACTCTGGGCCTGGGTACTGTCCCTCAGCTCTTCAGCTCAAGGTTAGCACTCTACTACTTGAGCCACAGTACCACTTCTGGTTTTCTGGTGGTTAATTTAGATACGAGTCTCACAGACTTTCCTGCCTGGGTTGTCTTTGAACCTCTATCTTCAGATCTCAGCCTTCCTGAGTAGCTAGGATTATAGGCGTGAGCCACCAGTGCTGGGCTAGTCCTTTTTTTTTTTTTTTTTCTTTTGAGTAAAAGGTTTAATGTGTAGCTCAGATTGGTCTTAAATTGACTATGTAGCCCAGGTTGGCCTTAACTCATGATCCTTCTGCCACTTCTTAGGTATGTGTCACCATTCCTGGCTGTTGTCAGAATCTTTTTTTTTTTTT
>NW_012271168.1:0-685 GCF_000151885.1 Dipodomys ordii
TTTTCTTTTTGCTTATGTGGTGCTGAGGAATCGAACCCAGGGCCTCAGGCATGCAAGGCAAGCGCTTTACCACTGAGCCACCTTCCCAGCCCCAAGGCCCAATTCTTATATTACTGGTGTAGGTGGAGAAAGAATCTGTTTCTTTTTACAGACATTTTTGGTTGTGGGAAGTTCTTTTTATTTTGCATGTGTTGTAATAATCTCACTGTATTTCCCTTTATTTTAAAGACAAATCTATGTTGCAGAGCACTTTAAAGAGAGTAAGAACAACATGTCAGAAAATCCAACACCGTGTCTCACTCATGTAAATAGACCAAGTCTGATGTGTAGAGATAGTTGGTAGTCCGGAACCTGAAAAATGAACAGTCTGAGAAGTTCTAACTCCTTTCTTATCTTTAGATAAAGGACATCAGATCTACTACAATAAACAACTGTCAACAATATTTTCTTAAATTAAATGAAGACCTCAACTATATAAGGAAAATAAAGCCCACTGAAACACCTGTGAAGTTTGCTTTACACATTCTCTCTGTTTCTTTCTCTGTCCCTCGCTCTCTCTGTTTCTCTCTGTTTCCCTGTCTCTTGCCCCCCCCCCAACACACATATTCCTTATGTCTTGGAAGAAGATTCACTTGTCTTCTTGCATTTTGGCTCACTATAGCACCACTTGTTTTAATAACCAAAA
>NW_012271168.1:4815-8327 GCF_000151885.1 Dipodomys ordii
AGGAAGGAAGAAGGACAGAAGAAGGAAGGAAGGAAGGAAGGAAGAAGGAATGGAGGAGCAGAAGAGGGTGAACACGACAGAGGTTACAATCTCATCAGTTAATCTCCAAGTATCATCTCTTGGTCTGGTCAATTTCTGTCGATGAAAATAAATCACTAGGTTCAGGCCACACTCCAGAGGAGGGAATTACACAGGACCTGACTATCAGAGGGCAAAGAACACAGAGCATTCTGAGAAGTTGCAGCCACATGAAAGGGTAGTACTTTGGATATATGGACAAATTCAAGGTCAGTATGGCGTTAGAGTGTGAACAGCTGGGAAGGTGGTGATCACTTTCCTTTGAATAAAGTTCAAAATACTGTGTTGGGAAATATTAGGGGGAGATTTGTGGGAAAGAAAAACTGGTCCTTGCAATTCGCTTTTACTTTTCTTATTTCACACTTTGTAACATGTTTGGCTTATTTATTATGGCGATGCTTTATTGATTGTCTTCTGTTAGAAGCTAAGTTCAAGGATTAAGGTCTTTTCCTTTGTTCTTTCTCCATTATTTTTCCACTGACATATTCCAAGTACTGTGACTGAGTGTGTGTTGACAGAAATGTCCGTACAATATTGGTATTCTCCAAGGGACTTTTGGATCAGTAGTGAAAGCATCTTCTGTGCAGCATCCTAGGCCCCTTCCTAAATCTGAAGATTACCTCTTCAGTTCTCTGCCTTCCCAAATGAGTTCCACTCCTGCTGAGGCAGGGAATCAGAACCCAAGGAACAGGCTAAGAGGCAGGCCAGGGAGGGGGGTGCTGTCATCTGCTCCATTGTTCTTCCTCTAGCAATAAATGGAGGTTACCAATGACCTGTTTGAACACATAGAATAGATGAGTTAGAACTGTGGTATCCAGTTTGGATTATGTTCTCTATTTGAATCTAGGTTAAATCTGTTGACTTTCCATAATCAAACAGATCAGCCAATTTGGACAGCCTAGAACTTTGGGCCCCAAACTAAATTTGGGAAACTTTCTATGATTCACAGGACAGAAATGTCAAAAAAATTGTGGAATAGATACAGATATCAGACTTCTAAGTTTCACATTTTCTAGACTACTTAGCTTACTTATTGTGATTGAGCTTCATTGCTTGTTCACCATTCATTGGGAGAGCCCTGCAGTCATTTTATCAAGTGTTGGTCTGGCCATGTTTATTTAGAAGCTTCAGAATCTGGTTGCTTTCGCATCAGAAATTCTGACCTCCATCCAAAATAAATTCTCCAGCTATAAGAAGTTGTTTGTCAAGTGTTTTCTCAGTCCTCACCAGGACAGAGACTGAGAAAAAGGGATGTAGGATGCTGAATTCCTGAGATGGTTTATTTAGGATATAGGCTGGAAGCAAAAGTTTCTCAGAACAGCAGGATGCCTCCAGTAGAACCTGATGAATGAAGCCGTCAAAGCTAACAGGGTTTTCTGATAAAACTATTCATGAGCCTAGGTCCCGCAGAGCATTGCCACTAATATTATTCATGCATCTTTCATCTCTTACAACGAGCCATGGGTTCTGAGAGAAATTGTCAATACATGTTAGTTCCTCAGGGGGAAATAATGTAAAATTCAGCCTGAGGCAAAAGGCTCTGTTCCTATCTTGCTTTTCCTTATTTCTTTCTCCAGCCCCCACTAAATAAACACATTCCTTAATTTTTCCTGCAAAGCAGATGATTATATTAAAAATTAACATGAAAGCACCCCTATACCTGTTTCCCCAGACACATGGTCTGAAGTAAGACAGAACCAGTGTCACTAGACATCAGTGATTTGCTGTTTGTATCAGAAGTCCCTAAAAGGAAAGAACTTATTCCCAGAACAGACAAATGTCCTTTGTGCAGTTCTTGAATCCTATTGAGATATGGTAGGGGGTTGTACTATCTAAGAAGAATTTTCTGTTAACTGCACCATTTTATTTGCCAGCAAATGAGAATTTCATGCCAGCTCCTGGCAAAAAAGAAATAGCACCTCCTGGTACACTTAAGAGAATCAGTCTTTAGCTTCTATAGTTTCCAGTGATTATTTTTTTGTATATGGGGAAATTGAACTCTGGGTCTCCTGTCTGCTAAGTAAGTACTCTACCTCTTGAGCCATACTTCTAGTCTCCCCCCACTTAAAAAATACATATTATCTCATACCAGCTCCTGCTGTCTCAATCCCTTTTGCTTCAGGGGGATAGGTCTTCAACTAAGATCCTCTTGATCTTCATCTCCAGTGTAACTGGGATTATAGGTGTGAGCCAGTCAGCTCCAAACAAAATTTTTAACAAGTCAGTTGTCCATACAGAGGAAATCCTCATGTAAATAATACCACAGAAGACTTAAGCTTCATCATTATAATGAGCAGATTTAATATCCAAGGCAATTATTCCTATCCACTTCAGATGCCTATATTTAGCCAGCACCAGTCTGGAGAGACAACAGACATCCCTTAGAGCCCGGCTTATCTGATGGAACAAATAACCTTTAGGTCTGATATCTGTGCCAAATATTGAATATTTAAAAGCAAATGTTATTCTAATTAACTGCATTCATAAATGGTGGCAGCTTCCCCTTTGAAAAGCTGGATTGAAGACTTTTCCTCCAGTTAAATCAGAAGCCAAGCCAAAATAAATAAATAAATAAATAAATGACGTGAACATAAAGACGATAACAGGATACTAATAACAGGAAGCTGCCCATGACCTTCAAAGGTCAGCAAGTACTGTACTCTTGAGGATTTTGCAGTGCATGGTGAGATCATGATCAATGGGGAATGCAATAACTACAGAGGCAGAAGCACCCAAAGCAGGCTGCAGTAACACAGGAGATATTTATGAGCTCATAGGAGCAGAAGGATGATTGGTTTAACCCACCTACTTTAAATAAACGTTATTCCTGAAAAGCTTTCTGGGACCTCATGCTATGATGAGCCTGTATCAATACTTTATTCATTTTCTCTTTACTATGATGCTTATCTCACTACTAGTACATTTTGTTGTTGACAATTTAGAAAATACTGGCTATAGAAGGAAGCCAGTTCTGGGCAGGAGAATCCATAAGATACTTGTCTCCAATTAATCAGCAAAAAGCTGGAAGTGGAGGTGTGGCTCAAGTGGAAGAGTACTAGTACAGCAAAAGCAGTTCAGGACAGTGTCCTAGTTTAATCCCTAGGCACACACACACACACACACACACACACACACACAAACTTAATATACTGTCTTCCTATACAAATGTCTATCTCATCATTTTAATAAGACAGCATTATAAATGTGAGTCATAATGTTTAATTACCCTATTATCAGATCTTTTGGGTATTTCTAATGAACAAGTACATAAATGTTCCTGATACTTTCTACAAAATTCCTAGAGTTCGTATTCTCAAGGTATTCTAGAAAGCACTGCAGGAAGTTGGCCATGCCTACCCCTATGAACAACTTTTGGCAATGTCCTTAACATTGGCTTGTATCCTGTGCAGCCTCTGTGTGTGTGTGTGTGTGTG
>NW_012271169.1:0-1896 GCF_000151885.1 Dipodomys ordii
GGGGGGAATCTGGTTGCTGGTGCCTCATGCCTGTAATCCTAGCTGCTAGGGAGGTTGAGATTTGAAGATTGCCATTCACAGCCAGCTCAGGCAGGAAGGTCCATGAGACTCTTATCTCCAGTTCACCACCACTACCACAAAATGGTTAAGCGGAGATGCAGCTCAAAATAATAGAGCACTAAAATTGAGCAACAGATCTTAGGGACAGTGTCTAGGCACCAAGTTCAAGCCCCATGCCCAAAAATATTTTTTGTAATTCAATGCTTGATACAATATGGGGAAATAATCTTTTTTTGGGGGGGGGTCCAGTCATGGGGCCTGAACTCTGGGCCTGGGCACTGTCCCTCAGCTCTTCAGCTCAAGGCTAGTGCTCTACCACTTGAGCCACAGCGCCACTTCTGGCTTTTTTCTTTTTGCTTATGTGGTGCTGAGGAATCGAACCCAGGGCCTCTGGCATGCAAGGTATGTACTCTACCACTGAGCCACCTTCCCAGGCCTGGGGAAATAATCTTATACACTATTAGGCACAAAGTTCTTGGGAAGTAATTTAGTGATTTATTAGAAATTATTAGAAATTCTTTTTTTTTTCTTTTTTTTTTTTGTCGGTCATGAAGCCTGCACTCTGAACCTGGGCACTGTCCCTCAGCTCTTCAGGTCAAGGCTAGCACTCTACCACTAGAACCATAGTGCCACTTCCAGCTTTTTCTGCTTATGTGGTGCTGAAGAATCGAACCCAGGGCCTCTGGCATGCAAGGCAAGCACTCTACTTTTTTTTTTGTCGGTCATGAAGCCTGCACTCTGAACCTGGGCACTGTCCCTCAGCTCTTCAGGTCAAGGCTAGCACTCTACCACTAGAACCATAGTGCCACTTCCAGCTTTTTCTGCTTATGTGGTGCTGAAGAATCGAACCCAGGGCCTCTGGCATGCAAGGCAAGCACTCTACCACCTTCACAGCCCTAGAAATTCTTTTTTTTTTGCCGGTCATAGGGCCTGAACTCTGGGCCTGGGCGCTGTCCCTCAGCTCTTAAGCTCAAGGTTAGCGCTCTACCATTGGAGCCACAGCGCCACTTCCGGCTTTTTCTGTTTATGTGGTGCTGAGGAATCAAACCCAGGGCCTCATGCTTGCAAGGAAGCACTCTACCGCTGAGCTACCTTCCCAGCCCCCTAGAAATTCTTAAACTGGTATTTACTGAAGATATAGATAGATAGATAGATAGATAGATAGATAGATAGATAGATAGATAGATAGATAGATAGATAGATAGATAGATAGATAGATAGATAGATAGATAGATAGATAGATAGATAGATAGATAGATAGATAGATAGATACACACACACACACTTTGACAATCATCTTATGAAAAGATTAGAAATAGCTGGGACTGGTGGCTCATGCCTGTAATCCTAGCTACTCAGGGGGTTAAGATCTGAGGATTGCAGTTTGAAGCTAGCCCAGGCAGAAAAGTCGGAGAGACTCAGATCTCCAATTAATCACAGAAAATTCGGGAAGTAGTGATGTGGCTCAAGTGGTAGAGCACTAGCCTGAAGCAAAAGTAGTACATGGACAGAGCCCAGGCCCAAAGATTAAGCCCCAGCAAAGACAGAAAAAAGGAAGAAAAAAATAGAAATAATCCAAATGCCCATTAGTTAGAGTTGATTAAATCGATCTAGGTTCCATACACAATTCTATCATGCAAAAATTTTTTTAAAAAGCTTTAAAAAAGGGGGGGGCTGGGAAGATGGCTTAGTGGTAGAGCGCTTGCCTTGCATGCCTGAGGCCCTGGGTTCGATTCCTCTGTATCACATAAACAGTAAAAGGTGGAAGTGTTGCTGTGGTTCAAGTGGTAGAGTGCCTTAGCAAAAAGCAGCTCAGGCACTGTGCCCAAGCCCTGA
>NW_012271170.1:0-2062 GCF_000151885.1 Dipodomys ordii
GGGGCCTGAACTCTGGGCCTGGGCGCTGTCCCTCAGCTCTTCAGCTCAAGGCTAGCGCTCTACCACTTGAGCCACAGTGCCACTTCCAGCTTTTTCTGCTATATGGTGCTGAGGAATTGAACCCTTGCAAGGCAAGCACTTTACCACTGAGCCACCTTCCCAGCCCACAAAAAATAATTTTTATAGTTGAAGAGCATGTTTTGGACAAGCAAAATATTTAAAAAAATTGTGGTATTTGAAAGTTGATGTTTATATGTAATTTTTAAATGAATATAACTGAAAAAGTACAGGTGGTTCTCTATATTCTTAATTTTTTTTCTAAGCTAGATGCCAGTGGCTCATGCCTGTAATCCTAGCTACTCAGGAGGCCGAGATCTGAGGATTGCGGTCCAAAGCCAGCTGGGGCAAGACAGTCTGTGAGACTCCAATTAACCACCGAAAACTGAAAGTGTTGCTGTGGCTTAAATGGCAGAGCACTAGCCTTGAGCTGAAGAGCTGAGGGACAGTGCCCAAGCCCAGAGTTTAAGACCCATGGCCAACAAAACAAAAATTCTAATGTAAATGTAAGAAGAATGTTTAGGTATCACATATTCATCTTTCCTTTCTTGACTTACTTTGTCAGACTATCTAATAGGCCAATCTTTTGTTCATAGAATTTCCCTTTATAAATGACTGACTGTATTGTGTGTGCGTGTGTGTGTGCACGCGCGCGTGCGCACGTGCGTGCGTGCGTGCGTGCGCACGTGTGCGTGTGAGAGAGAGAGAGAGAGACAAAGACAGAGACAGAATATTAATGTACTGGGGCTTGAACTCAGCTTGTTTCTGTCCATTACTTAGCTTTTTTGCCCAAGGTTGGTTGTTCTTGAGCCACAGCTCCACTTTTGGCCTTTTAGAGAGGGAGAGAGAGAGAGAGAGTGTGTGTGTGTGTGTGTGTATTGTTGGGCCTGAACTCTGTGCCTGGGAGCTGTGTCTCAGCTCTTCAGCTCAAGGCTAGTGCTCTACCAACTTGAGCCTTGAGCCACAGAGCCACTTCTGGCTTTTTCTGTTAATGTCTGGCTTTTTCTGTTAATGTGGTGCTGAGGAATCAAACCCAGGGGCTTTTATGCATGTGAGCCAAGCACTCTTACCATTGAGCCAACTTCCCAACCCTGGCTTTTTGGTTTTTAATTGGAGATTAGAGTCACAGACTTTCTGCATGGTCTGGCTTCAAACCCTGATCCTCAATTTTTAGCCTTTTAGAGTAGCTAGGATTATATGTATAAGCCACCAGCACCCAGCACATGGCTGGCTTTAAACCTAAGACAGAAGAACACTTGAATGAGTATTACTAGGGTTGAGTATGAACTCAGGCATAAAGCCATATTTCAGAGGTAAGGAATTAAACTCTCTTGGGATTAGGATTTTCTTGACAGGGTAGAAAAATCAGGAACAATGGAAAGTTTGTGTAACACATATGATAAACAGATAGATGACTGTACTTCTTACTGTTTTGTTCTTGGTGTTTATAGCTTATACTTATTAACTAGGACAGACATTTTATGTTATTCTCAAAATGGAGTTGAGGCACAGTACAACAGTTTGAATTCGGGGCCTTGCACTTGCTCGATAGGTGCTCTCATATTAAACCATACTCCCAGTCCTTTTGTTCTTTAGTTATTTATTGGATGGAGGTGGGTGTTTTGCTTTGTTCTGGCTTTGGACCATGATCTGCCTATGCTTTCCAAGTAGCAGGCACATAATGCCCAGCTTGTTGTTGAGATAGGGTCTTGATAACTTTTTGCCCAGGCTAGTCTCGAATTGTAACCCTTCAATTTCTGCATCGTAAGTAGCTGAGATTACAGATGCATGTAAATGGCCCAAATGTTCTAGTTTGTATGGTAAGTTTCCATGAGATCAGTGGTTCACTTTATGCTTATTGGCAAGAATTTTCTTTTTTTTTCCTTCAGAAAAGTTAAAGCAACACAGGGTGTATAATGTTAGTATTAAAATACTTGTTATTAGCCGGGCGCTGGTGGCTCACGCCTGTAATCCTAGCTACTCAGGAGGCTGAGATCTGAGGATC
>NW_012271170.1:12637-14811 GCF_000151885.1 Dipodomys ordii
GGCTTTTTTCTTTTTGCTTATGTGGTGCTGAGGAATTGAACCCAGGGCCTCATGCATGCAAGGCAAGCACTCTACCACTGAGCCACCTTCCCAGCCCCAGTCCATGAAATTTTTATGTTTAATACACCATCAAAAAACTTGAAGTAGAGCTTTGGCACAAGTGGTAGAGTGCTAGCCTTTAGTAAAACAGCACAGGCACAATGCCCAGACCTTGAGTTCAAGACTAAGGAAGGGCACCAAAAGAAGAAAAAGTACTTCTAAAACCCCAACATGAAATTTATAAATTGTTTTGGTGCTTATACTGGGACTTGAACTCAAGTTCTTGTGCTCTCATTTAGCTTTCCCTCCCTCCACCCCCCTTCAAAGCTGGATTCTAATACTTGATCCACAAAAGAATGTTTTGTGAGGTCCTATTAAACAGAGTAAGTATGAAATTAAAGCTACTAGGAAAAATGATAAAAGACATTCAAATTATAACCTTTGAAAGGGTCCAAGTTTCTTGGAATCATTGCAAGTTCTATCAGTTTTCCTGTAACTTTGGTTAACATGAAATATATCTAAAAACAGTGTTCAGCCTAGACTCTGGTGGATCACATGATTTACACATATAATCCTAGCCATTCAGAGGCTGAGATCTGAGAGTAAAGGTTCAAAGCCAGCCTAATTAGAAAAGTCTGGGAGATTCTTGTCTCCTTAACTGGCAAATAATCAGAACTGTAAGCATGGTTCAAGTGGTAGGATAACAGTTTTGAGCAGAAAAGTTAAGTGAAAGTATGAGGGCCTGAGTTCAAGGCCAAGTACTGACACAAAAGAGCATAAATAAATTTTAAAAAGTGTTGGGTAGCGGGTGTGTTTTGCTACTTAATGGGAAAGAGATTCTCAAATTTTCTGAGTAGGTAGGATTACAGGTGAGAGTCACTGGTGCTCAGCTTCAGTTGCCACTTTTGTTTTTTGGTCAGTCCTGGGGCTTGAATTCAATGGCCTGGGCACTGTCCCTGAGCTTCTTTTTGCTCAAGGCCAGTATTCTATTACTTGAGCCACAGTGCCACTTCTAGCCTTTTCTGTTTATGTAGTACTTAGGAATGAAACCCAGGGCTTCATGCTTTCCGGGCAAGCACTCTACCAGTAAGCCACATTCCCAGCCTGCAGTTGCTACATTTTTAGAAGTATTTCACGCCAAGTGCCGGTGGCTTACTCTTGTAATCCTAGCTACTCAGGAGGCTGAGATCTGAGGATTGCAGTTGAAGCCAGCCTAGGCAGGAAAATCCATGAGACACTTAATCTGCAATTAACTGCCAGAAGTGGCACTGTGGCTCAAGTGGTAAGAGTGCTAGCCTTGAACATAAAGAGGCTTGGGGACAGTGACTAGGTCCTGAGTTTAAGCCCCATAACAGGACCCCCCTCCCCCCACCCCCCAAAAAAGTGTTTTTAGCAGTATTACAACATAGTTGCTAAGTTGTATTGTAGTATTTAATGGTCATGGTCTCTTTTTAAAAAAATCCCTCATTTTCTCCCCTATATGGGGGCTTGAACTCCAGGCTTTACACTGCAATGAGCTGTTTCACTCATGGCATGGTGCTCTACAACTTAAGCCACACATCTACATTGTATAAATTTCTTTTCTTTTCTTTTTTTTTTTTGGGTCTGGTTGTGGGCTTGAACTCTGGGCCTGGGCACTGTCCCTCAGCTCTTCAGCTCAAGGCTTGTACTCTACCACTTGAGCCACAGCTCCACTTCCAGCTTTTTTCCTTTTTTGCTTATGTGGTGCTGGGGAATTGAACCCAGGGCCTTAGGCATGCAAGGCAAGCGCTCTACCACTGAGACACCTTCCCTACCTTATATAAATTTCTTGGTTTAAACAATTTGTCCGAGTTCTTGTGCCTCATGCCTGCCATCCTAGCTAAAAGCCAGCCAGTGCAGACAAATCTGAGAGACTTTATCTCTTAATCACCAGCTAACTAGCACTTAGAGCTGCGGCTCAAGTGGTTGAGCAGCTAGCTGTCTTGAGCAAATAAGGAAGAACAGGAGATCCTGAGATCAAGTTATAGTACTGGCACAATAAAAAAATTTTAAAAGTTTTTTTTTTTTTGGTCATGGGACTTGAAATCTGGGCCTGAGCGCTGTCCCTCAGCTCTTCAGCTCAAGACGAGCGCTCTGCCACTTGAGCTACAGTG
>NW_012271171.1:0-435 GCF_000151885.1 Dipodomys ordii
GGCCCCACGACCGGACCCAAAAAAAAAAAAATAATAATAATGGGCACATTGCTTGTACCCTGAAAAAAGACCCTAATTCCAATATGAGACATACTGACCTGTATGTCTTCCCAGGGAGACATACAGAATCCGAGCCTGCTAGAGACCCT
Source organism: Dipodomys ordii (assembly GCF_000151885.1). Lineage (NCBI taxonomy): Eukaryota > Metazoa > Chordata > Mammalia > Rodentia > Heteromyidae > Dipodomys > Dipodomys ordii. Next base: position 150 of record NW_012271171.1, read on the forward strand.
GCAAACAGGCCTGTCAACTGTGAATCCCACTGAGTCATCCCAGGCTTGACTCCAAACCCAATCGACCATGATCCCCCAGTCAGTACCTTCAACTTGGGAAGCTAGTAAGAGACGGGCACAACCTGATGAAATTAGCTTATAAAGACTACAAGAGGGCTGGCAATGTGGCTTAGTGGTAGAGTGCTTGCCTAGCATGCATGAGGCCCTGGGTTCGATTCCTCAGCACCATATAAGAAAAAAGAAAAAAGCCAGAAGTGGCGCTGTGGCTCAAGTGGTAGAGCGCTAG
>NW_012271171.1:3805-9554 GCF_000151885.1 Dipodomys ordii
GTGGTGGAGTGCTAGCCTTGAGCTGAAGAGCTGAGGGACAGTGCCCAGGCCCAGAGTTCAGGCCCCACAACCGGACCCAAAAAAAAAAAAAAAAATGATTCAGGGCCTGGACATTGTCCTTAAGCTTTTTGCTCAAAGCTAGCACTCTGCCACTTGTGCCATAGCTCCACTTCCAGCTTTTCTTTTCTTTTCTTTTCTTTTTTCTGTCAGTTGTAGGGCTTGAATTCTGGGCTTGGGCTTTGTCCCTCAGCTCTTCAGCTCAAGATGAGCATTCTACCAGTTGAGCCACAGTGCCACTTCTGGTTTTCTGAGTGATTTATTGGAGATGAGAGTCTCACGGATTTTCCTGCCTGGGCTGGCTTTGAACCACAGCAATACTCAGATCTCAGCCTCCTGAGTAGCTAGGATTACAGTCATGAGCCACCGACACCCACCTATTTTTTTTCTTTTAGTGGTTAAATGGAAATAAGAATTTCACAGGCTTTCCTGTGTAGGCTAGCTTTGAACTGAGGACGCTGAGATCTGAGTATCTCTTGTGTTTCAAAGCCAGGCTGGGCAGGAAAGTCCATGAGATTCTTATCTCCAATTAACCACCAGAAAACCAGAAGTGGCACTGTAGCTCAAGTGCTGGCCTTGAGCTGAAGAGCTGAGAGACAGTTCCCCAGGCCCAGAGTTCAAGCCCCATGACCAACAAAACAGCAACAACAACAAAAGAATGTTTCTTAAGTTTATTCTGGGCTGCAAAAAGTATTGCTTTTCTCCCCTCCCTTCTTCCTCCTTTCCCTTTCCTCCCTTGAATCTCCTCTTCTTCCCTTCCCTCCCCTCTCCTTCTCTCCCCTTCCATTCTCTCTCTTCTCCTGGCTTCCAATATAAACTAAACTGATCCAGAACAGAGAGGATTCTGAGATAATAGCATTTTAACATTCCAGATGGATGGCTCGACCAGGTTATTATAGACCATGATTTCTTCCTCAGTAAAATGAGGATGATAATATTTAGCCTATATAGGTTGTTTGGAGAATTGATTCATAAATGTGCAAATACATTTTGAAATCTACAAATTGCTTTTCCTTGGTTTGTGTTCATTCTCTTACAGGAGGACCAGTTCATGATAGGACTCAGTAATTCTATGCTCTGGATTTCATATTTCATCATATTTATATGGATGGATGTGGTTGTCATCTGTTTACAGTGTGTCATTTCATTCCTCAAGGCAAGTATCTTATTTGAATGCAATATACTATAGCTAAGCTCTGAAAGAGATAAAGGACAGTACCCAGGCCCTGAGTTCAAGCCACAGGACTGGCAAAAAAAACTTCCAAAAAAGTAATAGGGTATAAAACTCACATACAAAAAGTAATACCTTTTCCATAAGCCAATAAAATCATGCTGAGAAATCCCTTTCACAAGAACCCTAAAAAAGACCTAGAAATAAACAACTAAGGAAGTAAAAGACCTTTACAATGAAAACTATAAAAGACTGAAGAAGTAAGTCAAAGAAGATACTAGAATACAGAAAGACTTCCATGATCACAGATCGACAGACTCATATTGTGAAAGTGTTTATACAGTGGAAGAGATCTATAGATTCAAGGCGATCCCCATATGAATCCCAACATTCTCACAGAGATGCAAAAACAATCCTAATGTATATGGAAGCACAAGAGTCACACTGAGCAAAAAGAGCAATGCCGCAGGTTTCCCAATTTCAGATTTCAAGTTATGCTATGGAGATATAATAACAAAAACAGTGTGATAGTGAAACAAATCAGACATGTCAACCAATGAGCTAATATTGAGAACCCAGAAGCTCATAGATTATAGCCACTTGATTCTTAAAGCTGCCAAAACTGTATATTGATTATTTTTTTAAAAGACAGCCTCTTCAATTAGGGAAAGCTGAAATCCACATGAAGACGATTCAATCTAAACGTCTGTCACTCTGTGTAAAAAACAGTTGAAAATGTATCAAAGACTTTAATATAAAACTAAAAACTTTGAAAATGGGGAAAAGACATAGGCAACAACTTTCTGGAAAGAACTCCAATAGCTTCCAGGTGATTCATGCCTATAATCCTACCTACTCAAAAGGCTGAGATCTGAAGATCTTGGTTTGAAGCCAGCCCAGGCAGGAAGGTCAGTAAGACTCTTATCTCCAATACCATCTAAAACTTGGAAGTGGCACTGTGGCTCAAGTGGCAGAGCACTGGCCTTGAGCAGAAAAGCTCAGGGACAATGCCCAGGCCCTGAGTTCAAGCCCTATGACCAACAAAAAATAATTTTAAAAAAAACAACTCCAATAGCTCAGGAAATAAGAGCAAGAATTGACTGAGATGGAAAATATTGCATTGCATTGTATAATGAAGAAAATAATTATTAGAGTAAATAGAGAGCCTACAGAATAGGAGAAATCATTGCTAGCTATCCAAAAATAAATACCAAAAGAACAAACAATCCAATTAACAAAGCTGAGCACCAGCAGCTCCCAGCTGTAACCCTATCCATTCAGGAGGCTGAGAGCTGAGGATCACAGTTCAAAGATAAAAAGTCTGTGAGATTCTGTCTCCAATTAACCAGTGAAAATGCCAACTGGAGGGATTCCTCGAAGGATGGAGTGCCAGCCAAGAGCCAAAACAAAAAGGCAAGTGAAAGTGTAGGAGCCTAATTGAAAGTAAAATCTCAAAAGAAGAATTACAAACCAATAGAAGAGTGAAGAAGTGTTCAATATTCTAAGCCCCAGAGGAAATGTAAGTCAACTTACTCTCCTCTGAATCAATGAGATCACAATAGAATCTAGTCTACACCAAAATCAAGAAGACAAAATCAAGCCAGGTGCCAGTGGCTCACACCTGTAATCCTAGATATACAGGAGGCTGAGAGCTGAGGATGGAAGTTCGAAGCCAGCGTGAGCAGAAAAGTATGTTAGATTCTTCTCTCTACTACACACACACACACACACACACACACACACACACACACACACCTAGAAGTGGAGCTGTGTTTCAAGTGGCAGAGCACTAGCTTTGAGCACAAAAGCTCAACTATAGTGCCCAGGTCCAGAGTTCAAACCCCATGACAGGCAAAAATAAATAAAGGAAGAACAAGAAGACAAAATCAAATGCTGGCAAGTATTCCTAGAAAAAAGAACAACATACACTATTGGAAAGAATGTAAATTAGTGCAGTCACTATGGAAATCATTATGTGGTTTCCTTTAAAAAAAAACTCTCTATATAGAACTATACCAGAAGCCTGGGAATGTGGTTTAGTGGTAGAGTGCTTGCCTAGCATGCATGAAGCCCTGGGTTCAATTCCTTCAATATCACATAAACAGAAAAAGCCGGAAATGGTACTGTGGCTCAAGCAACAGAGCTACCCTTGAGCAAAAGAAACTCAGGGACAGTGCATAGGCCCTGAGGTCAAGCCCCAGGACTAGAATAAAAAATTATACCAGTTAAACTTTAGTTTACTATTTCAGTCTCTTCACTTTGTATAGATATGTCTAAGCTATGTATCTCCTCATGGTTCAATTTTGATAGGTTATATATGCCTAGAAATGTATATTTCTTATAGATTTTTCATTTACTAGAATGTAATTTTTCAAAATATTCCCTGATGACCCTCTGAGTTTTATTGGTGTCTATTATAATATTAACATTTCATGTCTAATTATATTAATTGGTATTTCTCCAGATCCACAAATCGCTTCAGGGAAAACAGCTTTGATATTAGGGTAATCACTGTGCATTTTTACTAACCTTTTTTTAAAACTTGTTATTATAAGCCAGGCTCTGGTGGCTCATGCCTGTAATCCTAGCTACTGAGGAGGCTGAGATCTGAGGATCATGGTTCAAAGCCAGCCCAGGCAGGAAAGTCCGTGAAACTCTTATCTCTAATTAACCATCAGAAAACAGGTAGAGCGCTAGCCTTGAGTTGAAGAACTGAGGGACAGTGCCCAGGCCCAGAGTTCAAGCCACACAACCAACAACAACAAAAAAAATTGTTATTGTAAAGATGATTTACAGAGGGGTTACAGTTACATTGCAACTTTTTAAACAGCATCACCTCTTCCCTCATTTTCTCCCACTTTTTCCCTCCCAACCTTCCTCCCTCTTTGCTGTACTTTTTAATTTTGACCTTTACTTACCTTGTCAGCTTTCCCCCATCCGCCTCCCCCTTGTTGGTCCTGGGGCTTGAACTCAAGGCCTGGGCTTTGGCCCTGAGCCTCTTTGTGTTCAAGGCTAGCACTCTACCACTTGAGCCACCGCACCTCTTCCAGCTTTTTCTGAGTAGTTTATTGGATATAAGTCTCACGGACTTTACTGAGCTGGCTTTGAACTGCAATCCTCAGATCTCAGCCTCCTGAGAAGCTAGGATTACAGGAGTGAGCCACTGACACCTAGCTAGCTTATTTATTTTAAATCATTAGAAAAAAGTATTTATATCATGAAGGTTAAAATATGTTCGTAACTTTAAGTATCACTATCCCACAATACTGTGAAATTTATGTAATCACTTAATCTCAATAAAAATTATTTTTTAAAGTATTCATAAAGACTTTTATTGTTTATGTCAAGATACTTGGCCTCATACACCTAGTCAGGAATGATCTGAAAACCACACTGTTAACCTAACTTCGTGGATATCATTTGGAACTCCTTTTTAAGTTCTAAACACCCAAATTTTCTAGAAAACTTTTCAGTGCTTTTAAAGAGATAGCAAAATAGATCATATGATCTATTGCATTCTTCAGTGTTTTCTTTTTTTGGGGGGGGGAGGGGAGGAGGTCCGGTCGTGGGGCCTGAACTCTGGGCCTGGGCGCTGTCCCTCAGCTCTTCAGCTCAAGGCTAGCGCTCTACCACTTGAGCCACAGAGCCACCTCCAGCTTTTTTCTTTTTTTTTTTGCTTATGTGGTGCTGAGGAATGGAACCCAGGGCCTCAGGCATACAAGGCAAGCGCTCTACCACTGAGCCACCTTCCCAGCCCCTTCTTCAGTGTTTTCTAGAAAAAGGTCTTACCCAAAAAACTAAGAGTGGTATTCAAGCAAATGAATGTATGTTCTTTTAATAGGCTTACAAATTGGCTTATCACTTATTTAATTCATTGATAACTCTTCCTTGTTGAAAAGTATCCTAGTCATTATATATCCCAGTGACCAATGAGATATAAATAAAGAGTTATAAAGGTATAAAGTTATAAATAAAGAGCTATAAATGAATTATAACTCTTCCTTGTTGGAAAGTATCCTAGTCACTATATATCCCATTGGTCAATGTATTTTAAATTTTATTCTGAGTTACCTTAACCCATGAACTGAGTGCACTCATAGAAATTGTTTTGAAATGTTTAAACATAGAGATTCTAAAAAATCCATCATTTATTATTGATTTATTGGTTTATTGATTTTGGGCCATAGAACTTGAACTCGAGGCCTAAGCACTGTTTCTGAGCTTTATTGCTCAAAGCTAGCATCCTACCACTTTGAGCCACAGCTCCACTTCCGATTTGTTGATGCTTAATTAGAGATAAATGTCTCAGACTTTCCTTCCCAGGGTGGCTTCAAACCCTGATCCTTAGATCTCAGCCTCCTGAGTAGCTAGGATTACAGGCGTAAACCACCAGCACCTAGCAACAAGAAATTCTTTGTGGTCTGGGAAGGTGGCTCAGTGGTAGAGCGCTTGCCTTGCATGCATGAGGCCCTGGGTTCGATTCCTCAGCACCACATAAGCAAAAAGAAAAAAGCCAGAAGT
>NW_012271172.1:0-1522 GCF_000151885.1 Dipodomys ordii
AAAAAAAAAAAAAAGAATCCCCACCACAGGCTGGGAATGTGGCTCAGTGGTAGAGTGCTTGTCTAACATACATGAAGCCCTGGGTTTGATTCCTCAGTACCACATAAACAGAAAAAAACTGGAAGTGGCGGTGTGGCCCACGTGGTAGAGTGCTAACCTTGAGCAAAAGAAGCTCAGGGACAGTGCCCAGGCCCTGAGTTCAAGCCTCAGGACTGGCAAAAAAAAAAGAATCCCTACCATATCTATTGGGACTGAGCTCTACACTTCTGACCATACCCAGGGTTAGGGTTTCATGTAGGAATGTACACAGGATCAAGTACTCTACAAGAACAGGATTTGTATGGACAGCATTTTGCTCAAAATAGACCAACAAATTTAAATGGCACAAAATAGATACCAATGTCTTGCTATCCTGAGGTAAATGTGAAAGTTCATGCTCAAATCCCAGCTTGGGAAATAAATAAAAACAAACTTGGAAGCTGGGTACCAGTGGTTCATGTCTGTAATCCTAGCTACTCAGAAGCCTGAGATCTAAGGATTGTGGTTTGAAGCCAGAATGAAGGAAATCTGTGAGATTTTTTGTTTGTTTTTTTCTTGTAAGTCATAGGGCTTGAACTCAGGGTTGGGTGCTGTCCCTGAGCTTTTGTGCTCAGGGCTAGTGCTCTACCATTTTGGGTCACAGCACCACTTCCTGTTTGGGGATGGTTAATGGAGACAAGAGTCTCACAGACTTGCCTGCCCAGGCTGGCTTCGAACCTTGATACTCAGATCTCAGCCTCCTGAGTAACCAGGATTATACGCATGAGCCACCAATGGCACCCAACTCTGTGAGAGTCTTTATCTCCAATTAACCACCAAAAAAAAAAAAAAGCAAAAAGTGGAATCATGGCTCAAGAAGTGGTAGGATGCTAGACTTGAGCAAAAAGCTGAGGGACAGTGCCCAGGCCCTGAGTTCAAGCCCCAGGATCAGCACAAACAAAAAAAAAAACGAAAGAGCTCACCAAATTTAAATGGTGCAAAATAGATAGCAATGTTCCCAATGTCCTGAATGTGAAAAAGTCCATGCTCCAAACCCAGCTTGGAGCATAAATATAAAGAAACTTTTACCTTGACACTCTTTCCTGTAAAATAATCTACTTGGTTTCTTTTCCTGGAATGTTTTGCCTTAAGCTTTTTGCACTGTTATGCCAAGGTCACAGGACCCCCACCAAGAAGACCACCGAGAGTCAGACTCTATAGCTGTTTTATTTAAACAGGCTGCAGCTCGGGCTTTGTCCTACCCTCCGACACAGCGGAGCCTAGGAGGAAAGTCCGAGCTAAGGATTTGCAGGTCTTATAAGGGCACACAATCAACCAGGTGTTTGGATTACCACCACGTGTTGCTTTGCTAGACAGAAACAAGCAACAAGTGGTCACTGCCTCAAACTTTAACCTTTCATTCCCCCCTTTGACTTATGGTCCTGAGCCACAATCTTGTGGCTCTGGCCCCAAACTAAACTCTAACAAGCTCTTGATCTTGAAC
>NW_012271172.1:1572-1941 GCF_000151885.1 Dipodomys ordii
AATCAACCAGGTGTTTGGATTACCACCACGTGTTGCTTTGCTAGACAGAAACAAGCAACAAGTGGTCACTGCCTCAAACTTTAACCTTTCATTCCCCCCTTTGACTTATGGTCCTGAGCCACAATCTTGTGGCTCTGGCCCCAAACTAAACTCTAACAAGCTCTTGATCTTGAACGAGTATACCAATAACAATTAGTCCATTTTTCTTTTCTTGAGGCGTATGCGGAGTGGTTGGGTAGGATGCTTGGAGACTTCCCATGTTTCCCCACGGTCATCCAGGGCAAAGGGGTCAGCCGGTCTGGCATGGGAGCAGTGGATCCAAGCAGCAATGCCATCCACCTTAAGGGCAGTAGGTGTAGCCAGTAGCAC
>NW_012271173.1:0-2772 GCF_000151885.1 Dipodomys ordii
ATGTAGAGTTGTTGTTGAAGTGGTAGCATGCTAGCCTTGAGGAAAGTCCCTAAGATCAAATGCCAAGACTGGCACACATGACCCCTCACTCTTCTCCCCTATCCCCACTTTCCCTCTCTCACTCACCCCTGCCCTCCCACCCTCTCTCACACACACAAAGAACAGCCATGGTAGAATTTCCTGTACTGAGGTTCCCAGGGTCAACAAATGCATAGAGACAAAAAAGTAGAATGATGATCGCAAGAGACTGGGGTAGAATGGGAACTGCATATTTCATGAATATATACAGCTTCATACAAGGAAGAAGAAAAATATTATAGAAAAACATTATGGAAGAGCAGGTTGCACAACAATATAATATATGCAATATCAATAAACTGTACATTTAAGAATAGTGGGATTGGAGGCATGGCTCACATGGTAAAACCCAGCCAAAAATCAGGGTCAGATCCTGAGCTCAAGTCCAAGATTCAGATAATAATGATGATGACCATGATGATGATGATGATGATGATGATGATGTTGACAGGCATGGAAATAAATACCTAAAATCCATGATTATGGGAGTTTGAAGCAAGATTACAAGATAGCCTATGCTATATATCAAGTTAAGAAAAACTTTGCCAAGAGCTGGTGGCTCATGCTTGTAATCCTAGCTACTCAGGAGGCTCAGATCTGAGGATCATGGTTCAAAGCTAGCCTGGGCAACAAAGTCTGTGAGACTCTTATCTGCAATAAACCACCAGAAAACCAGAAGTGGCACTATGGCTCAAGTGGTAGAGCACTTGCCTTGAGCTGAAGAGCCCAGATCCAGAGTTCAAGCCCCATCACCGACAAAAAACAAAACAAAACAAAACAACTTGTACTACACAGCAAACCTGTCTTCAAATTAACATAAGCTGGGCACCAGTGGCTCTTGCCTGTAATCCTAGCTACTAAGGTGGCTGAGATCTGAGGATCACAGGTCAAAGTCAGCCCAGGCAGGAAAGTCCCTAAGACTCTTATCTCCAATAAACCACCAGAAAACCAGAAGTGGTGCTGTGGCTCAAGTGGCAGAGTGTTAGCCTTGAGCTGAAGAGTTGAGGGACAGTGCTTAGGCCTAGAGTTCAAGCCCCATGACTGATTAAAATAAAAAAAACAACACTGAAAGAGTAATGTGACAAATTTTAGGTTATAGGAATTATATCAGAAATATATGTGATGTATGTATCTATTTTCCTTACTGACTTTAAGTAATTAATGGAAATTACAAAGGAAAAAGAAAAAAAGAAATTTAGAAGAGTTTGAAAGAAGGGCATCAGTGGCTCACATCTGCAATGATGGCAAGTCAGGAGGCTAAGAGCTGAGAGCTGCAGTTTGAATTCAGCCCAGACAGAAATGTACATGAGACTCTTATCTCAAATTAAACAGCAGAAAGCTGAAAGTAGAGTCATGGCTCAAGTGGGAGAGTATTAAGGGCAGTGCCCAGCTGTGAGTTTAAGCCCCAGGACTGGCAGCAAAAAAGAGAGAGAAGGGCTGGGAAGGTGGCTCAGTGCTCAGTGGTAGAGTGCTTGCCTTGCATGCCTGAGGCCCTGGGTTCGATTCCTCAGCACCACATAAGCAAAAAGAAAAAAGCAAGAAGTGACGCTGTGCCTCAAGTAGTAGAGCGCTAGCCTTGAGCTGAAGAGCTGAGGGACAGCGCCCAGGCCCAGAGTACAGGCCCCACAACCGGACCCCCCCCAAAAAAAAAGAGAGAGAGAAATAAAATTTGAAAAACATGTTGTCAAACTTAGTGGAAATGCAATGACATAATACAAACTTTGAACAGTTATGAACAAATACACAGGATAGAGGTAAAAATTATTAAGACTCTATGCATTTTGATTTTATCCTTGTATAACTTTTCATTGACTGCATTACAAATGTGTTCCACTAACTCCTAAATGCTTTCACCCAGCAGAGTTCTAAGGAGATGTTGCCATAAATATTGGCTCAAAGCAGAGTTCCTGAGAGCCCAGACCTTATTACTGAGTAAATGTCCTCCAGATTTGTGAACAGTGACACCTCTAATGTAATAAACCAATCAATAGTTTACCAGAACTATCAGTTTCTGTTCTTATACATCTAATGGATGAAAGTATTCAATAATGTGAGAAGAGCAAGCAAAAAAAAAATGAAGTTAGACCTAATAGAGAGAATGAAATTAGGAAAAATCTATTTGATTGCAGATGGTAACTTTAGTGATTTTCCTATATAAGATATAAGAGAAAGTCAGTTCAGAGAGTGTCCTACGAGAAGGAAAACTGGAATGAGAAGTCGGCCCATGATAGAGCATATGGAGAGGAAAGAAGGAAAGAAAGAAAGGGGATGGATGCAGTGAGGAAAGGAAGGAAGTATGGAACAGAGATAAGAAGGAAGGAAGGAAGGTATTTTGAGAAAAAGTGATCTATTTTGATCCAAGTGGGTTGCTTAAAAGTTCTTGACTTGGGGCTGGGAAGGTAGCTCAGCGGTAGAGTACATGCCTTGCAAGCATGAGGCCCTGGGTTCGATTCCTCAGCACCACATAAACAGAAAAAGCCAGAAGCGGTGCTGTGGCTCCAGTGGTACAGCGCTAGCCTTGAGCTGAAGAGCTGAGGGACAGAGCCCTGACCCAGAGTTCAGGCCCCATGACCGGCAAAAAAAAAAAAAAAAAAGTTCTTGACTTGTGCTGGGCACCCGTGGTTCAAGCCTGTAATCCTAGCTACTAAGGAGGCTGAGATCTGAGGATCACAGTTCAAAGCCAGCCCAGGCAGG
>NW_012271173.1:4566-5085 GCF_000151885.1 Dipodomys ordii
GAAAGAGCCCCGCCCAATGGTTCTGTGCCCGAGAGGAGACTACATTTCCCACTATGCATTGCGTCATACGGGAGGAAGTGGACATGTAGGTTTCTCACTCAACCTGTGACTGGAGGTCCATTGCCTGCCGCAGGTGTGTTGGGGACCTATCTATCCCACCTGGGCCAGGTGAGTGAAAGTACTTCCTGGAAATCCTGGTTTTCCTCTGAGACCAACTACAAAATTCAGCACTAAAGAAGCTTGCATATAAATTTCTAGTTTTTCATAGCGTGATCCTCAGGTCTCAGCCTTTTGAGTAGCTAGTATTACAGGTGTGAGCTAACGGCTCCTGGCTAAAAGACTTACTTTATATTTTAAAAAAGACTGTGGATTGTATTGGAAATGCTAAGTTTGCCTGGTCTTACAAATCTTTGACAACAAGAACTTTGAATGTATTCACTAATTAAAACTCTTATTGAGGGGCTGGGAAGGTGGCTCAGTGGTAGAGCTCTTGCCTTGCATGCCTGAGGCCCTGGGTTC
>NW_012271174.1:0-691 GCF_000151885.1 Dipodomys ordii
CTGGAAGGGGATGGAGGCAGCCGGAGGTGGGGGCAGTCCTGGGCAGGAGTGATTCAGAGGCTCAGAGCTCCCAGACCACATCCCTTCCCACCCATCCAGCACACATCAGGAACTCACAGCATGAGTTTTCCAAGTTCTCTGATACTAACATCAGGACAACAATGACAAACTTATGTGTGTGGTTTTTTAAAAAGTAGTTGCACTAAGGAGTTTCCACTTAATGAAACAGCTTATGAATTCAATGCCACCCGTTCAACATTCTCACCTTTCCCCCCAACCCATTCCTTCTCTTATGACTTTGAAGCTATACATTGGATTCTTGACTGCATTCTCTCTCCCCACTTCTCATAATCTGATAACATTAGTTTTAAGATTATGAATCCAATATCTAGAGCAGCCAATACATAACTTCCACTAATAAGCCATTTTTTACATAAAGAGAAACTGAGGCTCAGACGGGAGTCACATAGTAGGCCGGCAGAGTCTCATAGTAGGTTTCTGATGTGCAAGCCTGTGTTCTTGGCATGGACCACAGAAGCAGGCATGTGTGGCTTTTTCTGAGAACAGCACAGGGGACCTGTCACTGTTCTCTGCGGTCCTCAATGCTCCATGAATAGAAGTAGGGCAAGTCAGGCCCTATCTGAGAAGCACTTTCCCTGCCTTTGGTCAATAATCTACAGGAGGTGTTGTA
>NW_012271174.1:3856-7835 GCF_000151885.1 Dipodomys ordii
CCTGTCCTGACAGCTGTGTCCTACCCCACCTCATTCTCTTCCAGCACAGGGGACGAACACAGCCGTGGGAACTGGGGTCACTTGGACCAGGTGGCTGCACTGCACTGGGTCCAGGACAACATCGCCAACTTTGGAGGGAACCCAGGCTCTGTGACCATCTTTGGAGAATCATCAGGAGGTGAAAGTGTGTCTGTGCTTGTAAGTGTTCCTCACACCCAATCTTCATAGGGCTGTGGAATCTCATGGAGACCAGCTGATCCACAGATGGGACTTTTACTTACAAAAGAGAATGCAGGTATAACTGTACTCACTACACAGCTTCTGATGATGTGGAGCCAAATCCCAAACCCTCCTTGACCCCCAGGAATCTCAGGCCTGAGCCTTCATCCTTGGCTCAGAAGGATTTCCAGTACTGCCTGTGACGGTCACACTCTTCCTCACTTGGTTGGCTTTGGTACTATTTTCACATTAGAACTAACTCACTTCTCAGGGGAAAGAATGTTGGGTAGGATCTGCAAACATGAAAAGGTGAGCGCATGTGCTGGCTATGTGGTGATTACTTGGCTTTGAGGCAATTCTACCTATTGAGAAGACTCAAACTCAAAGGGCAGGAGGGTCTTCTCTGAAGTGCCCCGATGGCTCTTCCACACTCAAGGAGAATCACAAGAGTCTCTGAGCCTCAGATACAAGATGTGCTGGGGAAGTTGGTGACAAGAAGGAAGAGGGAAATGGATGGAGAAGGCATATGGGTCACAGACATGAGAGGTCTCAGCGGTCTGGGTGTGGGCCGGGCCATAGGAGGAGGGGCTGGGCCCATGACAAACACGTCATATAGCTCAGAACTGAGCACAGGATTCCCTCCATTTCTATGTTTTTCCAGTGTGTATTGGTTTTAGAGTCAAAGAGTTCATGTACTTTTCTCAAATACAGAAAAAAGAAAATTCAAATAAACCCATCGATGCAAAGTAGAAATATCTCCTCCACATTCTTACTACCCAGGGAAGGTCATGAGCGATTTTAGACATCTATTTCTGCAGTTTGTTCCTAAAACCCTGTGTCTCTCTTTCAGTGATCCATCTATCAAGCCATCCCAACGTATTCTTTCCATCATGCATCCATTCTCTTTTATTGGATCAGTTTTTCATTAATGTAATAATATAACATAAGTAAATATTTCCATAGCATTTGTACACATTTCTACAATATTAGCATTTGTGATTATTTGGTATTTGGCAAGAAATGAAAGATTTTACATCTTTTATTTAAAAAGGACTTATTTTATTAGACAAGCATGCTACCTCTCAAATTACAACCATATTGTATTTTGCTTTAATGACTACAGATAGACTGTTATAATTTTTAGCTTATTTAAATTTATTTGTGCATTTATTTTATCACTCATTTGTTTAATTGGTTTCATGATTTGTTTTACCCGGGCCAGATATCAACTGTGAGTCTCCTATGTACATTTGGCCTGAAACATTTTTTATTTATTTGACTCGTAATATTAGAATCTTGTTACTTTTGAATGTAAACAGCATGAAAATTCTGAGAAATTTTACACCTCTCCATGGTCATTGGTCTAAGTACAAATCATGAGTAATGTAAATGCTGGAACTGAATTTATCAAGCTGTCTTTTCAGTACTTTGGTTTGTCATGATTAGACTTGCCACATTCTTTCCATTCTGTTCTAGCCAGGGGCACAGGCTTCCTCCCCTGACTTTCCCTTGGGGAGCATAGGCCGGAAGAAGCCCAGGATGCAGGTCAGGACAAAGGAGCAGCTGTGGTGTCATGCTTACAGAGCATCAAGGTCTTCTGGGGAATGTCCAGGGCAGAGGAGCAGATAACAGAAGTCGCAAAGAAGAAGAAAGTGGCTGCCCTTTCCTGTGAACATGAAATATCCTCTTCTCTTCTCCCCTGCCAGGTGCTATCTCCCTTGGCCAAGAACCTCTTCCACAAGGCCATTGCTGAGAGTGGTGTGGCCCTCATGTCTGCTCTGGTGAAGACCAAGAACATCAGGCCTATAGCTGAGGTAGGCCTCACCCTGGACAGCTCTGTTTCCCTGTCCTCCATGATCCTGACGTTCTCAAGAAACTTTCCTGTGAGATTCAGCTAGGATGCTCAAGGAGTCCCTGAAGTGAGGGTGGCTGCGCAGAAAACTCCTTTAGGCTCACATTGAACTCATTCTGCACATTCTGAAGTAATTCTCGTTCTGTATGTTCACATTAGCCATGGCAATCAAGCCTCCTGCAATAGCGCACATTTTAGCGCGTGGGACCCAGTGGACGTCTAAGTACTCCACATGTGTTCAGTCTTAGTAGGATATGTTGGATCATCACCCTCATGTATGAGTGAGGAATCTGGACCACACAGCGTAGACTGCCTGCTTGAGGTCCATTGTTTAAGCAGTGGATTTGAGAACAGTGGGTTTGAGAACAGTTGGAATCTGGGGCTTCATTTGAAATGGCTTCTTTTCAAGCATTCAGCCTTGAGAACATTTTTCACATTTTATCCTTGATGGTGCTTGGCACGGTCATCGTGTCCATTTTAACAGAGATAAGCTAACACAGACGCAGATGTTGCGTGACCGGCTCATGCCAAGATTCCCTTAGACACCTGGTGGGTTGCAGAGCGGCACCCCTCCCTAGGATATTTCTAGCTACCTCTGCCATCTTTGTGAACTGGGCTTACAATAGGAACCCTACGTGTATGTTGGTGGAAGACAGAACATTGCTTTTCACCTCTGTGGTTGCCTGTGATCTCTGCAGAAAGTTGCAATTCTAGCTGGGTGCAAAACCACCACATCCGCCACCATGGTTCACTGCCTGCGCCAGAAGACAGAGGAGGAGCTCTTGGAGGTCACGCTGAAACTGGTAAGTGCCTCCTTCTTGGGCTCCACCCCATGTAACTGGGCCCATGCTTCATCCATTTACTGACCACTGGCTCCATTCTAGCTTGCACAGTGTCCACAGCTACATCTCATGAACTGTGTCTGATTTCTGACCCAATTTGAGATTTGCAGTTTCTTTGTGGAAAAAATACTTTCATTCACATATATCATGATGAAACATATCTAAAATCCTCCATCTTTATCAAAGCTTAATGCTTATACATGCTTATCTACAGATACACTTAAAAAAATTTCCATACTCCAACATGAAACTATCAACCTGAATTTACAGAGTGGAGATATTTTGGACATGGTTTTTCAGATAGATGTCACAATTTATATTGGGTCTTGTAGAAGTTATTGAAATAGTAACATTCTTATAAATATGTTTTTGTAATTTCTGTAACATTGCATTAATTAGAATTCTAGAAGAACTATGGGTCTATGCACTCAATTCATCCATCATTGACACTTTAACCTAAATCATTTTTTCAAACTCCATTTATCAATCTAGTATAGATCCCTCCACAACTTCTGCTTATATTTTTTAGCCTTTTCTTCACCCATGAGTCATCTAGAAAACACAAATCTATATTCTTTCACTAGATCTTCCAAAATCAATGATCTCTCCTTCAGCTATTGTAGTTACACCAGCTTATCCAACTCACCCGATTTATACTGTCTCTCCTTAGAAATCAAATCGTGCAAAATTTTCTACAATAGTTTTTGGGCGAACAGTTGGGCTGACCCTGTCATGATTTCTCCCTGTCATGGAGTCTTCTAAACGCCAGTGTGGACAGGTGGTATAGGCAGATGCAGAGAGTTCATCTGCAGTTATTTAGGCTGGGATCCCCAATGGATTACCATGGCTGAGCAGAAGGATGATGAGACTGAGTTGCAATATTCTCTCTGTTCAAGGCATGGTGACCTCAGGTCCTGTGTAGTTTCCTATGTTCCAGTGATGGGGCAGGAAATGGCCACAGGAGGTCAGAAGGATGACCTCTCCTGCAGAACATTCCTTATTTCTCCTCAAGGCCTCCACAGCTGTGGCCATGTTGTTCGCCTCATTCTACCTTTCTCTCAGAGGA
>NW_012271175.1:0-366 GCF_000151885.1 Dipodomys ordii
ACAGAGTAGATTTGTATGTACTTATAATGAAACTTAAGTAAAGATAATTTAAAATAATCTAAATAATCGAAGAGAAGTCACTAATGTGAATTGGTATACTTAAGAATAAACTAGTGTAACTGTAAAAAGTTCTAAAGTTAAAATTATGTTTTCCTATTTTCAGTTAAATTACTGTTTTATTGTCATATTCAATAAAGTTTTATTGTCTACCATGCACACACCAATCTGCTAAAAGCTATGTGTAGGTGAGCTGATAAGTTGAACCTGCTTCTAATTTCTTTTTTTTTAATTTTATTTTATTTTATTTGTGAACAAACTGTACAGAGGGGTTACAATTGCATGGGCAGGATAATGCGTACATTTCTT
>NW_012271175.1:1676-5257 GCF_000151885.1 Dipodomys ordii
GTAACATTTTAAATTGGAAGTAGATGAGCAAGTTTGAAACATGCATATGCCTGTATGTAAGTCAGGTAGAGTATCATCTTTGCCATTTGCAAACTGACAGAGTAGATTTGTATGTACTTATAATGAAACTTAAGTAAAGATAATTTAAAATAATCTAAATAATCGAAGAGAAGTCACTAATGTGAATTGGTGTACTTAAGAATAAACTAGTGTAACTGTAAAAAGTTCTAAAGTTAAAATTATGTTTTTCTATTTTCAGTTAAATTACTGTTTTATTGTCATATTCAATAAAGTTTTATTGTCTACCATGCACACACCAATCTGCTAAAAGCTACGTGTAGGTGAGCTGATAAGTTGAACCTGTTTCTAATTTCAAGGAACTTACAACTTAGTAGAAAAAAATTACTGAATTATTATTACTAGTTAACTTAGTGTTAATTTGCTTTGAAATGATGATTACCAAAATGAAGCTGATACTGTACCACTGCTCGGCAGGAGTACTGTGTGCTGGAGAGAGCAGGCCATGGTCTTTGGCTGCTAGGTGTGGCATATATCACTCAGGGAGGCTATAGAAGGATGTGGCCCTTAGGATGAGTTCTGAAAGTTACAGGAGAAACCCAGCGTACCACTGAAAAAACATGCACAGATGACTAAAGATCAGAATGAGCTAGAACTTTCAAAAATGAAAAGTGGCCTATGTAAAGGAACACAAAGAACAAGGTGGAGGTGTCACATTCTTGTACCAAAGAGGCATCTGGCAACTTTCCCAAAGTCAACTATAGAACTAAATAGGAACTAGCACCCCCCATCTCTTTCTTTCTCACACACACACACACACACACACACACACACATACAAATGAAGGAACACAAGGCATGTATTTCTTATCTCTGTGTCTTACCACAGCACTTGAGGTGGTAGCCAATGCTATTGGCAAGGAAAAAGAGCTGTAAGGATAGTGTCATTGTAGTTGGTGTGTTTGTAGGCTTAGAAAAACAACACAAAAGTCAAAACAACTATTGAAATCAATAATAGGACCCTAACAAGGTATCCAAGTACATAATCAATAAAATCAATACTACTTTTAATTCATCAGCAGTTATAACTGGAAAACTTAATAAAGGATACTAGTTCTCAACTGCAAAACTACTGAGAATTATTTTAACTGAGAATGTGTTAGAGTTAATAAATACTGGAAATATTATGTGAATAAATAAGAAGATAGTATAAATCTTCTTTTCTTTTTCCTTCTCTTTTGTTACTAGTGAATAAAAATTGCACAAAGTTTCATTATAGTTTTAACCATGCAGATAATTTACTTTGATCAAATCTACCCCTCCTATTGCATTTCCTTATCCTCCTTTTGGGTCTCATTATTCTAATTTCATATATACATATGAAGTACTTGAAGCATACATGTTCCATGGGCCTTTTAGTCTACTGGGCCTCAAAGAACCATGAGGAGATTTGAAAACTTCCTATTGTCTCCTTGCCATGAAAGCAACCCTGTCCATCTCCACAAAACCAGAGCTTTCTAGTTGTTCTGGGAATTTACTGCTGATGGCCACCGATTTAGGGAGCTACTGAAAGACCATTGTGGGGGTACAAGGTAAAGACCAAGAATATTTTCAATTTCCTATTTGCACAAATGTCCCTCATTTTGTGAAGTCTTTTCCATGACAGGTAGCCCTGCTTCTGTGCATACAGTCCTGAGGACATCTCTCTAACCAGCTTTGACTGTGTGGTTTTTTTAATCTGCTGAACTGTGGGCTTTTATGGCTAGCTTGATCACATCTATCTTCAGTTGTCTCCCCTACCCCCTGCCATCTGGGCTTGAACTGGAACTTGCTCTCTGACACTTTGTGCTCATTGGCAGGTGCTCTACCATCTGAGCCATACTTCCAACCGCCCTCCTCCAATTTTATATCTTTATAGTGAAGCACAAATATGACCTGAGTTTAAGCTGGTTTTGAACAAATGGTTCTTAAATAGAATCTATAGAAAAGGCATTTTTTACTTAAAAAGTTAATTTTTATTATAAAGGTGATGTACAGAGGAGTTACAATTACGTAAGTCAGGTAAAGAGTACATGTCTTTTGGGCATTCTTTTCTT
This sequence comes from Dipodomys ordii, assembly GCF_000151885.1. Lineage (NCBI taxonomy): Eukaryota > Metazoa > Chordata > Mammalia > Rodentia > Heteromyidae > Dipodomys > Dipodomys ordii. The sequence continues at coordinate 3,790 of NW_012271175.1, forward strand.
TTTCAGTTGCTGGCTGGCCTGTACTTTTTCTGACTTTCTGGATGTAAGTTTAACACTTTTGTTTAAAAACCTCACAAGAGCAATCGATAAACTTGCTTTGAAAGATCACTGTGTCAGTCCCAGAGCTGACTGGGGCTCCGGAATGCTGGAATCAGAGCTGGCTGTAGACAGAAGGGCACATCAGCCCAGGGGTGGGGGAAGGTTCTCACACAGCCTAGGAAGAGTTCTCTACCAGATGCCGCCTGCATGCCTACGGAAGCTAATTGGCCAAGCCAGCCTAGTCACAAACTCACCCTGAGAACCTCTAATCTCGAGGCTGATGGAAAGTCTTAGGGGAAAACCAATGCACATCTTTATCATGTACAAGACAGGAGCTGGCTATAGACCCATGGGAAGGCTTGCGAGCCTATCATGAGACACAGACAGTGCCCAGGAAATGTCTACATGCTACAGCCAGAGTCTTTGCCCTGAGGGAAAAGTTGAGGTGCCCCAGGCAAGCTGGGTGCCTGCTATCATGTCTTTGGTGACTGTGGATCACGGGAGATCCAACAAATAAGAAGGACAAGGGCATTCAACAGAGGCCTAAGATATTCCTGGCTGTGGTTTTGATTACTGGGAGGTATTGTGGTCTTGTAAACACATGTGTGAGTAGCTGACTTGGAGTTGGGAGCCTGAAACTCAGCCCACTCCCTGATGACCGTGTGGTCAGGGCCAAGAGTGTAACCACAAAACGGTTCTTAATGAGCAGCTCCACTGTGGCTGGAAGAGCCAGAGCGATGCCCGCCCTGCTTCGTTTGTGAAGTGGCAGTGTTTGGTTGGTGTCTGCTGCCGCCGTGAACACATTTCCATTGACATGTGCCACAAGAGCATGGGAGAATCCAGGCTCATTGTCTGGGGTCAAAGAGGAAAAAGATGGACATTGGGCTGTGAGTTCTTGTTGCACCCCTTTGTGACCTGGTGGACTCCAGCAAGCCTGCCCACTCTCACAATGCCTAGCTGTCCCTCAAAAAGCAGGCGGGATGCTAAATACATGGCAGAAGGGCCTTCCAAAGGCAGGGCCAGCTGTGCCAAGGTGCAGGGCTCTGTTTGCTCCCATTTGGACCAAAAGCAAATGATGGATGGGAAATTCAGGGCCCTGGATAAATGTTTGTGCCGCACAGAAATGAAGAAACAGCCTCAGGCATGGAGAGCTGTTTCAGGGGAACCTTTGGAAGGGTCTCTGGGAAATACCGAGTGATGAAGCTGTTGCCACCCCACCCCAGGTAGCCACAGCCTGAGCACAAAAGGTGGAGAATCCAGAAATATATCCAGCCTTTGCAGACAGGCTTGACAAATGCTTATCTCTAGAGTATGAGCCTGCGTGAGAGAAATGGGAGGTGAGGGGACAGAGGTCTGGGCTGAGCTGTGGCTCAGCTTCTGTGGGCTAGGTTGCCTCAGCTGAGAAGTTCCTCATGGTAGATTTATCTCT
>NW_012271176.1:0-2227 GCF_000151885.1 Dipodomys ordii
TATATATATATATATATATATATATATATATATATCTTGACTTGATATCTTATGAAGTCCTAGAAATGCTTTGGCATTCTGCCCACCGAGTATTGTCATTAGAATGTCTCCTACTATAGTTTACACATCGCAGAGTAAACTTGTGTTACATTGAAGAATGGTTTCTTTCCTACATAGCTCTCTCTACTTCAATTAATAATAACCCAGATACTCAAGCCATTCAAGGGGACTTTGGGAAGACCCTTTATCCCTCCGTTCTAAATAATCTAAATAACATCAAGTTATTTAGATTAAATAATAATTAAATAGCCATTGAGTTTCATCAGTTTTTACCTCACCCATGTTTGTATGTATATGTTTGTGTGTGTGTGTGTGTGTGTGATTTACTCAAATTCTAAAGAGTTCTGGTAGGCAAGAATCCTTGCTATTTTCTGTATACCCAGCAGCTGTCAGAGCTGGCACAAGCCCCTGGCCATCCAATCTTACCGTTTAATGCAAGAGGCAGATAGTTAACAAATGGCTGGCATTTTTCTCACTCTAGTGAAAGCCATGACAGATGCTATAAAGGAACAGAACTCAATGACAAAGTGTAAAACAGCTGTGACATCCATATCATAAACCCCAAGTCCTGCCTGGGACAAAGGATTTAGTGACAGAAGCCAAAACAAATGCCAGGTTTTCTTACCCCCTTGAATGTTCTAGGCCAAACATGTCCCTGGCTACAAAGTGGAGTGCTGGCAGGAGGTATCTTGAGCATTCAGGTTTCATGGTCATACGATGTTCTGTTCCTGTAGTCGCAGGTTAATTCAAGTGTTATAATCAAATCAGGACACACACACACACACACACAGGATTCTCAGCTTCAATATACAAAAGAATAGCCTAAGGAGTTTGTCTAATATATGGCTTCACAAGCCAACACCCAGTGTCTAGTGATGAATTCCTCCCTCTTCCCTCTCTTCCTTTCCTTTCTTCCTTCGTTCCTTCCTTCCTTTACTTCCTTTTTTCATTTTCTTCCTTCCTTCCTTCTTTCCTTCCTTTCTTCTTTCCTTCCTTTCTCTCTGTCTCTCTCTCTTTTTGTGCCCAGCCTGGGGCTTGAAATCAGGGCCTGGGAGCTACCTTTGGGCTATTTTAGTAAAAGCTAACATTCTACCACTTGAATCACAGCTCCACTTCTGGCTTCATGGTGGTTAGCTGGAGAGAAAAGACTCATGGATTTTCCTGCTGGTGCTGGCATAAAACCTTGATCATTATATTTCAGCCTCCTGAGTTGCTAGGATTATAGTCATGAGACACTGGGCCAGACATGGTTCTTTTTTTTTTAATCTTAAAAAATTTCACAAAGAGTGTTTCAATTCAACATGTCAATTAGCGAATACAATGCCTCTTAATCAGTGTTACTCCTTTCTATCATTCTCTTTCAGTTATCTTACTAGCAAATTCTCCAGGGCTTTCCAACCAGGTGGCTGAAATCATGTTGACTTCTCTTGCTGTGCCATGTCAAGGTACCCACTATTGCTTTCCAAACTACTTCTTTGTTAAAGAGTCTCACAGACTTTCCTGCCCAGGCTGGCTTTGAACTGTGATCCTCAGATCTCAGCCTCCTGAGTAGCTAGGTTTACAGGCGTGAGCCACCAGTACCCAGCTAAGTCTGAGACTCTTTTTTTTTTTGGAGGGGGATCCAGTCATTGGCCTGAACTCTGGGCCTGGGTGCTGTCCTTCAGCTCCTCAGCTCAAGGCTAGCGCTCTACCACTTGAGCCACAGCACCACTTCTGGCTTTTTGCTTTTTGCTTATGTGGGGCTGAGGAATCGAACCCAGGGCCTCATGCATGCAAGGCAAGAGCTCTACCACTGAGCCACCTTCCCAGCCCTCCAAACTACTTCTTTTAGGTCTGTCTGCAGTTCCTGCTCATGCATGTGCTACATTACTAAGGCAGGGACCTTGTGATTAATATTCACAGTCATAATTCTCAGGCCCAGAGAGGAGTGGATGTCCAACGGAGATTTAGTAAATGGATGATGACTCCCTATTTTTGTCATTCACATGATAATTCAAGAAGAGTGATGCACAGATGCAGGAAAGCCAAAGTCTGGAGACTAGGTAGTCTAGCCCGGGCACCTAGGTACCATGGCTGGGGAGATCCTGACTTTTGATGGCCCGACAATCTGTTTGTTTAAGCTCCTTTATTTCACAGTTGTCCTTAACAAATCTCTTTCTGCCCCCCC
>NW_012271176.1:8212-8762 GCF_000151885.1 Dipodomys ordii
GAGGAGGCTACAATGCTTGATAAGAAATGTACTCATTATCTTGCCCATGTAATTGTAACCCCTCTGTACAGTATTTTCACAATAAAAATAAAAATAAAAATTATGTAACTATAACCACCATTCATCACCTTTATAATAAAGATTTAAAAAATGTCCATACTGATATAAAATGGTAATTTAGGAAAGTATAGAGGAGGGGGATATGCGAAGCCCCTGTGTTATCTTTGTAGGGCCATTTTTCTATAAATCTGAAACTTTCCTTTTTTTTTTTTAAGCAAGTATTAACTTACCCTTGAAAGCCAGGCTCATGTCTGGAGTCCTTGCTACTCGGGAGGCTAAGATCTGAGGATTGCAATTTGAAGCCAGCCTGAATAGGAACATTTGTGAAACTCTTCTGTTCAATTAATCATCAAAAAGCCAGAAGTGGAGCAGTGGCTGAAACATGACAGAGGATCAGCTATGAGAAAATAAAAAGCTAAGGGACAACATCCAGGCTATGAGTTCAAGTCCCAATACTGACTCTCTCTCTCTCTCTCTCTCTCTCTCTCTC
>NW_012271177.1:0-1233 GCF_000151885.1 Dipodomys ordii
AAAAAAAAAAAAAAGAACCGACAGTTTTTCATTTCTTTTTGTTGTTGTTGTTGGTCGTGGGGCTTGAACTCTGGGCCTGAGTGCTGTCCCTCACGGCTATTGCTCTACCACTTGAGCTACAGCGCCACTTCCAGAACTGACAGTTTTTCAAGGTGGTTACACCATTATCCATTTTCATCAGCAGTGTACAAGGGTTCCAGTTTCTCTGCTTCTTTGCCAGTATTTATTACATAATAATTGCCATTATCTGTTTAATTTTAACCATCTTAGTGGATATGAACTAGTATTTCATTGTAGTTTTGATTTGTATTTTCCTGATGTTTATTGAGGTGGATCATCATTTCGTGTGCTTATTGGCCACTTGTGTCTTCTTTGGAGAAATGCCTCTTCAGGTCCTTTATAATTAAAAAAATTAGATAATCTATCTTGTTAGTCCTTTTTTTTGGTGGGGGAGGCGGTCATTGGGCTTGAACTCATGGCCTGGGCATTGTCCTTGAGCTCTTTTGCTCAAAGTTAACACTCTACCACTTTAAGGCACAGCTCTGCTTCCAGTTTTCTGGCTGTTAACTAGAGATAAGAATCTTACAGACTTTCCTGCCTGGGCTGGCTTTGTACTTCAATCCTCAGATCTCAGCCTCCTGAGCAGCTAGGATTACAGGCATGAGCCATTGGCATCCAGTTTTCCGTTTGCTTTTTGAGGAGGATTTCTATTCAGTTGTTTTGTTTTCCCCATTCTTCAGATAGAAGAAGTGAAGCGCCGGCAGCACTCCCTTGCATTCAGCTCAGCAGGAGCCCAAGCTCAGACCTATCATGTCAGCTTTGAGACTGTAGCTGAGTACCAGAGGTGGCACCGGCAAGCTTCTAAGGTAATTAATTCATTCTCAGATGTCCTAGTAAGGAGGTAAGGATGCAGAAGCCCAATAGAAATGTATTTTAAAACTGAATAAAGCTTTGAAAGACAAAGTTTATCCTCAGAACAGATGAAGAAACTGTGCCACTAAGTGGCAGAGCCAATGTGGCTATAAAAGACCACATTTTTCACATGATACTGACTTTCAAAGTTTTGTGCTGTTATTTTGAATCATCTTAACATTATTCCTAGTATGACTGTGAATATGATGAAATGCTAATGTTTCGTTTTTATGTGATATAGTTTTTTTTATTGTGAAAATACTGTACAGAGGGGTTACAATTACATGGCAAGATAATGAGTACATTTTTTTTTTTTTTTTT
>NW_012271177.1:4318-4953 GCF_000151885.1 Dipodomys ordii
ACATAGGTCCCATGGTTTCCCTTATTTGCAATAACCAGTATATGTCTGAGTCAAGCAGAAAAGGTCAGATAAGGTGATGTTAGGGAAATGAACCCCAAGATAAGTATTTAAATGTTTTTTTTTTCTTTCATGCGATTGTTTCTAACACATTTATAAGATTATTTCTTTGTTGCTTTGTATGTCCCTTCCCCATGGTATAACCCTTGCTTTCACTGTATTTGATGCTGGTATAATTTGTGGAGGGGAAGGGAAAAAACAAATTGTTTAAACAGGGATACAGGTGGACCCATTGCAACAATAAGATGTACATGTCATTATGTCGTGAAAACGAACTTTACAACTTTGGTGGGTGGTAGGGGGAGGATTGGGTAGGGGGAGCGCCGGGGAGCAGGGCGGGGGGAAAAGAGGGAGGGGGAATGGGATGGGAAGGGGAAACAGGAGGAGGCAATAATGTTTGATAAGAAATGTACTCATTAGGCTCACGCCTATAATCCTAGCTACTCAGGAGGCTGAGGATCCTAGTTCAAAGCCAGCCTGGGCAGGAAAGTCCGTGAGACTCTTATCTCCAAAAAAACCATTAGAAAACCGGAAGTGGCACTGTGGCTCTAGTGGTAGAGTGCTCACCTTGAGCTGAA
>NW_012271178.1:0-1827 GCF_000151885.1 Dipodomys ordii
GTGAAGGGTAAACAAAGGAGGAGGCTGCAATGCTTGGTAAGAAATGTACGCATTATCCTGCCCATGCAATTGTAACCCCTCTGTACAGTATTTTCACAAATAAAATAAAAAAAAAAGAAATAGATCTTTAGAGGAAATGAAAAAAAAATGTAAAGCATGAATCACCCATTACCCTTAACATTTCTTAATTTGGATAAAATTCTAAGATACTAGATATCTTTGTTTCAAATCTTATATAATTATTTTTTTCTATTTCTCTGTATTCCTTTTATCCCATAGCAAAGTTGTAGACCTATAAGTATGATTGCAGAAATTATAAAAGACCCAGTAAGTTTCACTATTTTTGATAAATTAGCACATTCCAGGCCACATATAAGTAGGATAATATTTGGTACAAATTTTCTTCTCACTGTAATTAAAATTTTCTATTGTAACACTGTAGAACTGTTGTTTGTTTAAGCAATTAGTGTACATAAGCTTTTCTTATCCATGGCAATATGTATTCCTTGTAAAGCTCCTTGTATTGGGATTATAGAGGGCTGTATAATGACATTCCAAGACTTTGAGGCAACATTTTTTCCCTCTTTATTTAACTGGTGATTTAAAGGTTGTTTTTCTACACCCAGCCCCCAGATTTCTGTATGACAACGTGAAAGTAGACTGATGAATTAAAGTAGATGGACTTTATGGTGATTAAAAGTATGTGAATCAACAAAGGAGGAGGCTACAATGCTTGATAAGAAATGTACTCACTATCTTGCCCATGTAATTGTAACCCCTCTGTACAGTATTTCCACAATAAAAAATTAAAATTAAAAAAAGTATGTGAATCAGAATCTATGATTCATTGAAATGAAACTACAGACCTGGGCTCTGAAAACTATTGTTAGCTCTTCAATATAATAGCCACATGAAAAGACACTTTATGATGGATTAGTTTTACAGGGTATATGTGTATGGGCTTTTTGTGACATCTCTCTGTACATCTGTGCCATGTAAATTGATGTTTTCATACCAATCACACAGCTACATCCGTAAATCAGTACTGAATCTAAAATTTACCTAGGTTACCTCACCATCTTTGCTGCTATTGTTTATATTTTCCTACTAATTTTGAAAGAATGCTTTTACTATCTTTAAGTAATTTTAAAAAGAAGCTACCCTTCAACCAATGTACCTATTTTTAACATTTAAATTTTATTATAAAGGTGATGTACAGAGGGGTTACAGTTACATAATGAGGTACAGGTAATGAATACATTCCTTTTTGAAGCATGTTGCCCCATCCCTCATTTCGTCCCACTTTTTTCCCCTCCTGACCTCCCCTGCAAGTTGTAAAGTTCATTTTCAACATAGTATCTAGTAAGTATCAAGGCTGAATGGATTCGCCCTTTGTCCCACTTATAACACATCTTGATTGATGTCATCATTCTCCGCCATCCCCCTCGCAACCCAATCTCTTTCTTCAGTTGCTTTAGTTTCCTAGGATATGTGCAGAGTACTATGACTGCATTCTCCTCCTTCCTCTCTTCATTTGTCTACTGCCCTATCTTTGATATCTCTCCTATACTTTTCAAGTGCCAGTTTCCTGCTTTATTTTGTTGGGCCATGAGTTCCTTTTTCTAAGGAGTTACCTGTTTGAATTCTCCCCTACAAGTGCCATATTTTTCATATTGCATTTTTTCATGAGTATAGTTACTAGGTAAAGAACTGGATTTTTTTTATTTTATTTTATTTGTGAACATACTGTACAGAGGGGTTTCAATTGCATGGGCAGGATAATGCGTACATTTCTTACCAAGCATTGCAGCCTCCTCCTTTGTTTAC
>NW_012271178.1:3487-6401 GCF_000151885.1 Dipodomys ordii
AAAGCCGGAAGTGGCGCTGTGGCTCAAGTGGTAGAGTGCTAGCCTTGAGCTGAAGAGCTGAGGGACAGTGCCCAGGCCCAGAGTTCAGGCCCCATGACAGGACCCCCCAATAAAACCCCCACAAAAATCCTTAAAGCAAAAATACTGGCAGATAGCACATGTGGTAGGCAAGCCTGAAGCTCTGAGGGAAGAAATTTGAAAGAAAAAAAAAAAGAACCAAAACAAAAACACTTGCCATTTTGAGAAGCATGCCTGGGGTGGCGGGGGAAGGAAGACCTGGTTACTGGGAGTCTGTATCTTAAAGATAATTACATAATTACAGGAATAAATTTTTTCACAAGCTCTGAAGATAGGGGAGCAAGAAGCAATACTGAAGCACAGTAATAGGAAAGGAGAGAGATTATAGAAAAAATATCTACATATAGAAGGAAATGGGCAAGAGGGGAATGTAAAGTAAGACAAAGTTGTTGGCAAATATCCAAGGGAAGAACATATACTTTCTTAGGCAGGATAATGCAGGGATTACATTTATTAAAAGTAAAACCCTGATCTTATTGTCACTAAACCTTGTGTATAATGGCAATTGATTCTGTTTCCTGTTTGTGTGTCTGTCAGATGCGATCAGAGAAGCAGAACCTCTGGGAGAAATGTGAAGTAAGGGATTTTATTATAGGGATTAGATTTTACCCAATTGTAAGCAATGATTAAATGGCTTTGTGAAATTGTTGTTCATCTATTTCAACACAAGAAGGATGCAAAGTGGAAGAAACAAGGACAAACTCTGACACAGCAGAATGAGCAAAAGCCATGGGCACAGAGTTACACTCTTGTTTTATTTTCTCAATACCTTCATGCTTCTGCTTATGATGATGGAAAAGCTATAAAAGTTCATGCTCTAGAAATTAAAAAAAGAAGAAGAACCTCCCCTGCCCCCATAAACAAAAAGAGGATCCAGGAGTAAATGTCTATGAGTCTGGCTGCGGCAGGTGATTCAGTAGATCAGCTACTTCATGGGCAAGCCCCCATGTACCTCAGTCACACTCCTAATCTCAACACAAGGGAACCAGGATACTGCTGTCTTTTTCCATTTCTGAATCACATGGGCTTTATCTTCATGGTCCATACTAACTTGGAAGTATCAGGAAATGCTAGGTAACATGGCCTCATCTAACAAGATTGCTAAGAATATAAATTGAGCACACCATCGTAGACTTTCAAACTTGTGTCATTGAAATGTCAGTGACAAGACATGCAAATAAAGATGATAAAATACAATACAGCAGGAAGTTCAGGTGCATCAATGCCCTGGAATGTTTGTTAAAGCACAGTTTGCTGGTTCCATCCACTGGTTTTCATTTTTATAAGTGATTTATCAGTCAAGTTTCTCTAGAAAGGCAGAACCAACATGACAGGTGTGCTTTCTAGGTATGATTATGCCTAAGATCTGTACATCTCTAGAAAATTGTATTAAGGAATCGACTCCTATAATTTGGGGAGCCTGGGACTGTGAAAGTCACAGGAGAGACAAGAGACTCAGGAAAGAATTGACACTGTACTCTGTCTGAAGGCTAGCTGGTGGCAAAAGCTTTTTGTTTGGGAGATTTCTGTGTTTTTCTTTAGATTATTAACTAATTGAACAAAGCCAACACATATTGTAGAGCGAAATACATTTTAGTTAATGTCTATTCATTTTAATGTTAGTCACATTAAAAAGAAAAAAAGATATTGCCAGGTGCCAGTGGCTTACACCTGTAATACTAGCTACCCAGGAGGCTGAGATCAGAGGATTGTGGTTTGAAGACAGCCCAGGGAAGGAAAGTGCTTGAGATTCTTATCTCCAATTAACACCAGAAAACCAAAAGTGGTGCTGTGGCTCAAACTGGTAGAAAGCAAGCCTTGAGAGAAAAAGCTCAAGGACCTTGAGGGCCTTGAGTTCAAGCCCAAGCACAGTCCAAAAAAAAAAAAAGATACTTTCACTGAAATATATGGGTTTTGGTCAAATAGTTGGATACTATAACCAGCCAAATTGATATATAAGATTAACCATCATAGGTGATGTAAAGTAAACCTGAAAATTTGTATTTCAAGCCAGTTATCTTTGCCTAGGATACAATATTGATTCCTTTTATTCACCTTGATTGGGCCTACTTAAGAGTTGTACTCAATCATAGGTCAGGGAATTGCCATGCATTTGGCCTAAGCCAATCAGGCTTTTATAAGGAGAGACAAAGGCAATCGTGTACTGAGCAACCAATAGATTTAAGTGTATATACAAGACTGTGTTGATAAAGAAGAATGTAACTGTGCATACCTTAAATGCTTGTGTTTGCTTCCTTTAGAAAGCTTCTCCCTGGGGCATAAGAATCTTAAAAAACTAAAAATAGTAATGATAGGCCCGTCAGCATGTCAGGTTATTTTGTAAGTGGTAAGGGAGCTTTTGAAAGCTGTATTTGTGGCCACAGGAAGGAATCCTGTGATCCCTAGTTCTACAAAATACAGGTCAGATAACACAACTTTTTATTTCAGAGCAATTCACTTATGACAAGTACTTATAATCTGCTCTGAAAATTCCCTACTTTGGTGGAGGCACTGAATGCTCCATGCAGACATTTTGAGTGCTATGAAAAATCAATTGCAGAAAGAAATAAGTATTTTTGTAATCTTAATTTTTCAACCTTTAAGTCATCCCCAAATTCCTATAATTTAAGAAAATCAGTTGCCTAAAATGAACCGCAGATGCAAAAACTTCTGTTACAGTCAATTATACTCTATTATAATATAGAAAACAATTCCTGTTAATTCTTTTTTTTAATTTAATTTAATTTTATTTGTGAACATACTGTACAGAGGGGTTACAATTACATGGGCAGGATAATGCATACATTTCTTACCAAGCATTGCAGCCTCCTCCTTT
>NW_012271179.1:0-4934 GCF_000151885.1 Dipodomys ordii
AGAGAGAGGGAGAGGGAGAAAGGGAAGAAATGAGTGAGGGAGAGAGGGAGGGAGGGAGGGAGGGCCGAAGGAAGGAAGAAAGGGAGGGAGGGAGGGAGGGAGGGAGGGAGGGAGTAGGAGAGGAAGGGGAGAAAAGAACCCCCCAAACACAACTTCTAATGAATGCTTACATTTAGCCAGTATGTAAATATTGTCAAAAATAAACCTTTGCTTTCTACGTTTTCTTATTTTTGTCATATGAACCAAAAGTTGATGCACAGCTAGATGATTCATATAAGCAGCCAAAGGTGAGACCCAGAGCTCTAAGGACAGCTGTGCTTCAATTGATCCTTCAGTTTATACTAACTCCCCTATCAACTAAATTCTTGATCAGTCTTCTCTCCAAATCACGTATCTTACCACAGCAGGAAAGCCATCTGTGTAGAACAAGATGGCAAGGCTTTGTCTGTTTGTTTGCTTGGTTACTTCTTCTAGGTCCCATCACTAATTCACTATGTGATCTCAACTAATCCTAGAACTGCTAAATATCACTGATGATGGTGATGATGATGGTCACATGTGCTTTCATTCCACCCTCACTGTCTTCCAGAAACTGGGCTAAGAGCTTTCTATGCATCATTACTCAGGAAGGAAAGCATTCGTTCACTGAAGAAACCACGGTTCAGAGAAATCAAGTCAATCTTCAAAATCACAAATAAAGTAACAGAGCCAAAATTTAAATTTAAGCTGTTCCTTCTCAAAGTCTTTTGTCCTGACAATTCTTCAAAACCATCTCCCTCAATAATCTTCCCAGATTACAGCCCTAATAGAGAAGAGAAAGTTCCATCCATGCCTCCCAAGTGCAAAGCTCACACTTCATCTACCATGCTGGACAGAACATGCTCACTAACCAGAAGTTAGCTCGCTCCTGAGCCACTCACTTTCCCTAAAGAAAGATGGATGAAGCCAAGTGCTGGTAGCCTACATCTGTAATCCTAGCTACTAAGGAGGCTGAAATATGAGGATCACGGTTCAAAGTCAGCCTGGGCAGCAAAGTCGGTGAGACTCTTATCTCCAATAAACTACCAGAAAACCAGAAGTGGTGCTGTGGTTCAAGTGAGAGTGCTAGCCTTGAGCTGAAGGACAGCACCCAGGTCCACAGTTCAAGCCCCATGACTGATAAAAAAGAAAGAAAAGAAAAGAAAAAGAAAGAAAGAAAGGAAGAAAGGAAGGAAGGAAGGAAGAAAGAAAGAAAGAAAGAAAGAAAGAAAGAAAGAAAGAAAGAAAGAAAGAAAGATGGATGATAGGGGTGGGGCTATTATGGTGAAAGGAATTTAAACAATCTAATTCAGTTTTTAAAAAAAGTTCTCATTCCATTGAACTACAATAGACAAGCAAGTCTGTTTCCTACTTAAATGTTCAAGGGCTTTCTTTATATAAGAAGCACAACACAATTCCTAGGTAAGATTTAAGACCGGAAACTTCAGGTTTCCTGGCTGGTAAATTTTTCTCACACTGTATTCCATATGGCAATAGCAAATGGAGTCTCTGATTTCTTTCATTTCTTTAGAGACCATAAAAAGTATACCTTTGCAAAAAAAATCAATATGTGTTTCCTTTCCTGCCATTTCACATGATAGATAAACACAACCCTCAACCCCATACTAGAAACTACATGGTACTTTTAAATTGCCCCAGAACTATGTGCATAGCAATGTCGAAACTCATCAGGCAGTTTAATTTCAAAGTGTTCTGGTGTCCCAGGCTAGAATTCCTAGAGGGATGCATGGTCAGATAGTTCCTGGGAAGCTTCGAGGACATCTAAGGCAAGGTCTGAAACTGATTAGAGCAATATATTCCAGGGGAAATGTTTTGCATGACCTTCCAGGAAGAGATTGTCATCACAGTGAGTGAGAGCTGCGGGCCCACCATGAGGCCCACGTGACAACAGCACCAGGCTGGCAGGGTGGGGGCAGACCCAGGAGCATCCTGGGGGGGATATGTGACCATACAGTGGGTGTCAATCCTGTCACACCAGTGGAAGAAAATACCCCCGGAAGCTGTGTGCCTAGGGACATTCTACTACAGACATGTGCTCATACAACAGGTCAGAACAGGGCTGGGAAGGTGGCTCAGTGGTAGAGCGCTTGCCTTGCATGCATGAGGCCCTGGGTTCGATTCCTCAGCACCACATAGGCAAAAAGAAAAAAGCCGGAAGTGGCGCTGTGGCTCAAGTGGTAGAGCTCTAGCCTTGAGCTGAAGAGCTGAGGGACAGTGCCGAGGCCCAGAGTTCAGGCCTTACAACCAGACCCCCCCCCAAAAGAAAAACAACAGGTCAGAACAAGAGAGGAAAAATCATAACACCATTGGCTCATGCCTCATAATCTTAACTACTCAGGAGGTTGAGATCTGAGGATGGCAATTTGAAGCCAGCTGGGACAGGAAAGTCCATGAGTCTCTCATCTCCAATTAACTGCTCAGAAAAGGCCAGACGTGGCGCTGTGGTTCATGTGGTAGAGGGCTAACCTTGAGCCAAAGAAGCTCAGGGACAGGGCCAGACCCTGCTTGAATTCAAGGCCCAGGACTAACAAAAAGAGAGTGAGAGAGAGAGAGGAGAAATGGTAGGATATGTCAGCCAGGAATTATGTGGAAAGTGTGAAGGACAGAACGAAGGAGGGAGAAAGGAGACACATGAGGGGGGTTCACAAGAGAGAAAGAGCAGACAGAAGAAAGAGACACTTGATTCAGATGTGTTGATTCCACTATGAAGGAAAGTTGGACTAAAGTAGAGAAAAAGACATATGAAAGATTCAAGCTATGCTCCATGTAAGCCAACAATAAAAAATGAGCTCCGTACAGTATACATGTATAAACTCAAGAAATACCAGTTCCAGGGCTGGGAAGTTGGCTCAGTGGTAGAGTGCTTGCCTTGCATGCCTGAGGCCCTGGGTTTGATTCCTCAGCACCACATAAGCAAATAGAAAAAAGCCAGAAGTGGCGTTGTGGCTCAAGTGGTAGAGCACTAGCCTTGAGCTGAAGAGCTGAAGGACAGAGTTCAGGCTCCACGACCGGACCTCCCCCCCCAAAAAAAAGAGGCTCACAGACTTACATGCCAAGGCTGGCTTTGAAATTCAGTCCTCAGATCTCAGCCTTCTGAATAGCTAGGATTACAGGTGTGAGCCACCAATACCCCACACTGAACTTTTATATTTAATGACTCTCATTCTTTTAATGGTTGGTAAGCATTTAACTATTAGGTGCTGAGATTTTCTTCTCATTATGTGAATCCAAAATTGAAATGTGAACATTCAAGGTGATAGTTGTAATTATGGGAAAAATGGTATCACTGAGTGGCAAGTTCTTTCACGGTTCAAATTTCTTCTGATTCATTGCTGATAATTAAGAAATGGCGAGGACTTAATCAGAAGTTACATGATGGAACATTTACAGAAATGAAATGTTTTATCTTGTGATGCATCAAGTATACATGTGGTTTCTTGTGAACCTCAAAACAGCTCTCTGACGCTAGCATTGAGCACAGAGACGTTCAGGGACAGAGCCCAGTCCCTGAGTTCAAGCCCCAGGACTAGAAAAAAAAAAATCAACTCTTTGAGAGCTGAGTGCTGGCAGCCCACACCGGTAATCCTAGCTACTCAGAAGGCTTAGATCTGAGATCTGAGACAATATAGTGCTAGCTCTGATGAGAGACACAGCCAAATGGCAGACTACCAAGAGGGTGGGGGCGGGGGAGGGCTTGCTCACCTTCTAAGAACTCTCTCATGAAAACTGCCAGTGAGTCCCCAGAGTGCACTACAAGTGTCTCCATTTCAAGGACACACCTCCAGTGACCATGACCTCTCACTAGACTCCATTAAAAAAAAAATCTCACAGCACCTCACCATTAACATCCTGGGGACCAAACTTTCAGCACATGAACTTTTAGCTGAACATCTACTATCCAACCAGAGCAGTAGTAACAGATGAATAAATCAACAAGCGATTGGGTTGTGAGTCTACAGCGATCTGCAGAAAAACCCAAGCCCTTGCCTATGTTATTGTTGGATTCCATAAACAAAAATACAAGTGACTGCTTCTTGAAGGTTCGTTCTTTCATACCTCCAACGACTATGTATTGTTTAGGACCCATGACCTTGAGGAAGCAAGCTCTCTTTGGGGAACAGAACTCCCCAAAGTTCTAGTACAGAAGGAGAGTCTCCAAACAGGACTGTCCAAGGACGCTGTGGCTGGCTCCCAACTCCCAGCCCCCTTCTTTGTCACTCAGGTCCTCCCAGGAGCACCAGCAGTGTTCCACAGCACTGCCTTCCAATTTCTCATATCTTTTATCAGAGCCCTGGGGATCTCTGCATTCCCTTCTACCTAGCCACCTCTAGCTATGTTGGACTTCATTTCGACACCACCTCTTTGGGGAGCCTGCCTGGATTTTCCCCCCAGCTGATAGACACCTGCTTGGGATTGATTGATTGATGATTGATTGATTGATTCTGGCACTGGGACTTGAACTCAAGGCCCCGGGTGCTTGTCCCTTAGCTTTTTCACTCAAGGATGGTGTTCTACCACTTTACCCACAGCTTCACTTCTCAGCTTGCTGGTAACTAATTGGAGATAAGAGTCTCATGGACTTTCTTGCCTAAGCTGGCTTTGAACTGGGATCCTTAGATCTCAGCCTCTTGAGTAGCTAGGATTACAGGTGTGGGTCACCGGAGCCCAGCTCCTAGGCAGAGCCTCCATCTCCTGTCTACCATACCTCCACTTTCCACTTTCTTGAGGAATAAAACTGTAACTTATTCATCTTTGCATTTCTTTCTTTTCTTTTATCTTTTTTTTGTCGGTCATGGCGCTTGAACTCTGGGCCTGGGTGCTGTCCCTCAGCTCTTCAGCTCAAGGCTAGTGCTCTACCACTTGAGCCACAGCGCCACTTCCAGTTTTCTGGTGGT
>NW_012271180.1:0-879 GCF_000151885.1 Dipodomys ordii
AACAAATCGTTTAAATAGGGATACAGGTGGACCCATTGCAACAATGAGACGTACAAGTTGTTATGTCGAAAATGAACTTTATAACTTTGGTGGTGGGGGGAGGATTGGATGGGGGGGTGGGGAGAGGATGGGATGGGAAGGGGAACCAAAGGAGGAGGCTACAATGCTTGATAAGAAATGTACTCATTGTAACCCCTCTGTACAGTATTTTCACAATAAAAAAATTATAAAAACAACAATAACAAACAAAATGAATGTCAAGGAGGGACCTGGTATTAAATAAGAAAATAAACTGGGCACCAGTCTTGAGACCCAGGACCAGCACAAAAAATTAAAAAGCACAAAACAAAAGATATTAAATTAAAGTGAACTACATAACTCCACTGTGTATAGTACTAGGTCCTGGTTAAGTCAGACAGCTCCCAATTTAGGTTGATGTTTGTTTGGATTTGATCAAGTTTGTAATGGCTCTTCAATGATCTGCAGTTAGGAGGAATCATACTTTCTTTGAGTTTTGAATGCTGGACATTTCCTGGGCTGGTACACAATATGGTACATGGTGTTGGGCCATAGCGTGTTGAGTTTCACAGTCATACCCACGCAATCACAAAGGGGAAACAACTGGTAACGCTGCAGTATAATGCTGAACCATTATGTCTAGCAGGTTAGGTGAATGCATTTTCAGTTCAATGTATTTTCAACTTACAATGGGTTTATCAGCACATAATCCCAGGGTGAGTTGAGGAACATCTGTATAAACAAGAGATAAATTCCTACCTGATTGTGGGAAGTCAGTATTTGATGATCCAAACTAGAAGTTTGGAAGATCTTACAATAAAATGGTGTGTGTGTGTGTGTGTGTGTGTGTGTGTGTGTGTG
>NW_012271180.1:2619-4308 GCF_000151885.1 Dipodomys ordii
GCTTTTTTCTTTTTGCTTATGTGGTGCTGAGGAATGGAACCCAGGGCCTCAGGCATGCAAGGCAAGCGCTCTACCACTGAGCCACCTTCCCAGCCCCACATGTGACCTTTTCTAGCTTTGGATCTCCTCAGTGCCTAACTGAACAAAGATCTAGCTACATGATCTTACACAATTTATTTAAACAGCCTCAGGTGACTCGCTGGGGTTAACTAATGCATCTAACGGATGACATGGACTGTACCATTTGTCATGTGCTTATTGTGCATCAAAAATTGTGTTAAGGCAGCTGGGCACCGGTGGCTCACGCCTGTATTTCTAGCTACTTAGGAGGCTGAGATTTGAGGATGGCAGTCCAAAGCTAGCCTCGGCAGGAATATCTGTGAAACTCTTATTTCCAATAAAACACCAGAAAACTGGAAGTGGAGCTGTGGCTCAAGTGGTAGAGCACTAGCCTTGAGCTGAAGAGCTGAGGGACAGCATTCCGGCCCAGAGTTCAAACCCCATAACCAATAAAAAAAAATTGTGTTAAAGCACATGATACATGTATATTATAACTGATAAACTGATAATTTGTTTACTTTCTGTCTCTTCTCACTGAGAAATAATAGTCATGAGGGCAGAAATCATTTTTCTCTTTTCTTTTCTGGAATATACCATTGAGAAAAATGTGTGTGTATTATGTGTATGTGTGTACACATATATGTGTGTATACCTAAAATGTGTGTATATAGGATATATATTATTTAGGATATGTATATATGCATTTATTTGTTCAAGATAAATATGGGTTTTCAGAATATATTTTTTTCTTTTTTTTGTCGGGTCATGGGGCCTGAACTCTGGGCCTGAGCGCTGTCCCTCAGCTCTTCAGCTCAAGGCTAGCGCTCTACCACTTGAGCCACAGCGCCACTTCCGGCTTTTTTCTTTTTTTGCTTATGTGGTGCTGAGGAATCGAACCTAGGGCCTCGAGCATGCAAGGCAAGCGCTCTACCACTGAGCCACGTTCCCAGCCCCAGAATATATTTTTTTCAGGATCTATGTATCTATCTATTCTGGATATACTTATTTATCTATTTTGGGGGTGAATGAATGACTTTATCTAATCCTACATGAAACTGTAAGATATTCCCATCTCAGTTTTATAAACTAAGAAACTGATGTTCACAGGCTTTAAGTAAGTTACTTATAGCCACAAATAAATCAGAATTCAAACTACAGTTTGTCCAACCTCAGAGTATACTCTTCACTGCTACCCTAAATGAAGTAGGCATGAGAATCACACAGTGCATGTGTGAGTGCCTGGCCCTTGGCAGGGGTGTGGGGGGAAGGTAGGGGATGGGAGGGCATAGGGGGGAGAGTACATCCCCTTCTGATGGCTCTTCTCAATCTCACTGTCTACTACCAATGCTGTAAACAATACACAGGCCCCTGGACTATAGATGCAAAGTCTTGAAAATTGCTTTCTTCTTGCACTATATTCCTCCCTCCCTTCCTCCTTCCCTCCTTCCTTCCTTCTTTCCTTCCTCCCTCCCTCCCTCCCTCCTTTCCTTCCTTCCTTGTTTCTTTCCCTCCTTCCTTCCTTCCTTCCTTCCATCCTTCCATCCTTCCTTCCTTCCTTCCTTCTTCCTTCCTTCCTTCCTTCCTTCCTTCCTTCCTTCCTCCCTCCCTCCCTCCCTCTCTCCTTTCCTT
>NW_012271181.1:0-10289 GCF_000151885.1 Dipodomys ordii
CTAGGAATATTCTCTAAGGTATGCTATGTGGAAATTACTCAAAGCTCTCAAGTGATTTTTCTCTTACTGTTGAGAATATGTAAACAAGTAGGTATGCTTCTGTGTATATTAACACATTTTATTAGGATACAAACAATTTTATGTGCTCTAAAGGAAAAAAATACAAATTATGGGCTTTGGATTTAGAAAAAAAATATATGAGAAAAAATATGGTTCCATTTAAAATTTAATCTTAGAAATTTCCCATGTATGTTATAGATAATTCATAATATTTTTAAAATTAGTATTCACTTTTAATCTACTTTATTTTGAAAGTTTGTTGCATTGTTGGTGGCTCAGACATGTAATCCTAACTATTCACATGGCTGAGACCTAATGATCATGATTTGAGGCCAGCCTGGGAAGATAAAGCTGAGAGACTCTTATTCCCAACTAACTAGCAAAACAACATCAACAACAAAAACAGAAGTGGAGACATGGCTCAAGTGGTAGACTACCAGCCATGAGTGAAAAAGTTAAGAGAGAGTTTAGAGACCCTAAGTTCAAGCCCCACTACTGGCACAAAATTAATTAATTAATATTAGTGTTTAATTACTCTTAATATTTATCTACTCTTGTAAATACTTTTTAGGTATCACCAAGTTATCCAATGCCCTGTCAGCCATGTCACTGTGATCCAGCTGGCTCTTTAAGTGAGATCTGTGTCAAGGATGAGAAATACGCCCTGCGAGGTAAGCATTGCATACAGTCATGTCCGGATGACTGGAAGAGACACCAACAAACCAATGTCAATTATTTTTAGATCACTTTCCAGTAAATTCCTTCCCTACAGCAAACAGTCTTACATCTATCAGTGCATCAGCATTTCCCCAAGGAACCAATTTCTTGCTCATCTCAATAATTAAGTTTTTTCTTTGATTGTAATGTCATAAAGTGAGTTAGTTATGCAAATGTCATCGAGAAATCAAACTATATAATCTTACAGGACCACTGTCATTAACAAAAGTGATTTTCTAAGGTGCATGTTATGTATGTGTGTGTGTGTTTGTGTGTGTGTGTGCATGTGTGTACCCGAAGAAAGAAGAAAAGAGAGTCATCTGACATCTTAAGCTACTCAGGAGGCTGAAATCACTGCATCATCCTTAGTTCAAAGCCAGATCAGGCAGAAAAGTCTAGGATACTATTTGCAATTAACCAGAAAATATTTGGACTGGAGGTATAGCTCAAGTGGTATAGTACCAGTTGTGAGCAAGCAAACTGAACAAGAGAATGAGGCCTTGAGTTCAGGACAGACTATACCACAGAAAAAGAAGAGTGTATATGTATGTGTATAAATCGCAAACCTGTGACAGATGTAGCTTTTATATCTTCTTACATTGTTTTGTAGACTGCATGGGTTCTAGTGCATTCACTGAGGGATGAATGTATGGGAATGGAAAGCAAAACAGAGGAGATCACACAGCAAGATTAGAGAAGGCAAGAAGCTCACATAAAGGATTGAAAATGGGCACAGTCATGAATTAAAGAACAGAGCCTGCCACTGCCAAGTACTTTGAGCAATGAAATTCACAATGAACTCCAAATATTAAGGAATCAAATGCCAATGGAACTACTTGGTAGAAAATGTTTGAAACTACTTCCAGAGCAATTTCTTGCCAAGTAGAAAATTCATAAAATATATCTGGAACAGTTTCTTTATAGCATATAGAGTAAGTCCTGTCTTCTTTGAAAAGACAAGTAAATTATGCCTCACTGTGAAGGATGTTTCCCTCTGCAATGAGATTAAATTTAAGATATTGGCTATGTTTCCAAGGCATACCTGATTTCTATATAAAATTTATTTTTATCAATATAGAAATTTACATGCAATCTTAAATCTGGAAAGATTAAAAGAGCATTATGTTTTGATATCCAAGGGATGAATTGCTGGAGTCTTTGTTCAGTTTAAAGCCATCTTTTTGCTACCAATTAAATCATAATGTAATTGTCACTACTGTTATTTTATCCCCCTCCTACGAGTGTGTGTGTGTGTGTGTGTGTGTGTGTGTGTGTGTGTGTGTACGCTGCTTGAATTCAGAGCCTGGCTCCACACTCCTTTATTTTTATTGTTGTTGTTAATTAGAGATGTAACTGTCAAGAACTCTCCTGCCTGCGCTAGCCTTCAAACTATCATCCTCAGATTTCAACCTTCTGAACCTTTCCTGTTTTAAAATAAGTAGATTATCATTAAAAATGTTAAAGAAAATAGACATGTAGAATCACAAATATAAGGTGTGCAGAATATTTTTGTTATTGTTTCTTTTAAATTTTCACGATGCATTTTCTGCCAATGATTAAGATTTCTGAAATCTTGATTTGCACCTAAATATATACTACAGTATGGCAGTATCATCATTATTCACCCATTCAAATTTATAAAAACAGTTAAAGTTTTTTTTCAGTTTTATTGTAACTAATGCTTTAACGAAGAATTTTGCTTAGAAAGACTTTGAAATTATTATAAAGATTCCTAGTAAGATAATTTTAAAACAAAGAAGGAAAGAAAATAACTAGCAATACTGTCCTCTACAACCTGTATACCTACAGATCCCAAATTTTTCTCCTGTGAAGTTCTTGATAACTTGTGTCAAATATATAAATAACATTGTAATCAGTGATGTAAGTCACATAATTGCATGTTGACTACATCTTAAAAAGCAAAGAAATGATTCGTTCCTACCACCTCCTCCCTCTCTCCAACAACCCATACATTTTTATTATATATATTTTTTATTATGGTATATTTGTATGATGGTACCTTTATGACATTAGAGAAAGCTTAAATTATAACTTTTTCTAAATATTTTATTTTAAATTGTATTGTAAAAGTGATGTACAGAAAGGTTACAATTACATGATTCAGGTAATAAGTACATTTCCTTTTGAACAGTGTCACACTTTCCCCCATTCTCTACCAGTTTTTCCCCTCCCTATTTTCCTCCCTTCAGAGTTACATAGTTCATTTCCCTTATGCTCTTGCAATGCGAAATGAGAAAAATAACCATTCTTACATTTCTCACTAACTGATGCTGTCAGGGACATATTTGTCCTTTCATAGTTTTAACAATGGTATTGGATTTTGAACAATCATTTCTGCAATGTTCAACTTAAAATATAATTGAGATCCATTCTAATAGGT
Source organism: Dipodomys ordii (assembly GCF_000151885.1). Classification (NCBI taxonomy): domain Eukaryota; kingdom Metazoa; phylum Chordata; class Mammalia; order Rodentia; family Heteromyidae; genus Dipodomys; species Dipodomys ordii. Next base: position 3,179 of record NW_012271181.1, read on the forward strand.
TGTCCAAATGATAACTATAACTCGAGCCTTAAGTATTAAATCCTTTGTCTATTTGAAAGAGGTTGACATGTCATACATTCTTCCCTGAGGTCGAGCTCCTGGCTCCTGTCACTGCAAAACTGGCTTTGGAGGAGTGGGCTGTGATCGATGTGCCCGCGGTTACACTGGCTATCCAGAATGCAAGCCCTGCAACTGCAGTGGTTTAGGGAGCACAAACGAAGACCCTTGTTGGGGCCCATGTAGCTGCAAGGTATGCTGTTTGTCTTTCACAATGCCCTGCTCTCAAGACCCAAGGCCTTTTCCTTGTGTTCTCTCTTATGTTTTCTTGGCACGAAGCAATTACAGCCCTGTCTACAAATACCTACTATCTATTCACTGTGTCTATAAATGCTCATAACATTCATCGCTGAACAGATGTATCCATGATTTGCACTTATCTACAAATTACAAAATACACTTGCAAAGTCTTTCATGTAAGCTGGGAACGGTGGTCCATGCTTTTAATCCCAGCTCCTTGGAAGGTGGAGGCACAACGATTATAAATTTGAGGTCAAGTCAGGCAAAGATAGTGAGATCTTGTTTACAAAAAATATAAAAATAGGGGCTGGGAAGGTGGCTCAGTGGTAGAGCGCTTGCCTTCCATGCATGAGACCCTGGGTTCGATTTCTCAGCACCACATAAGCAAAAAGAAAAAAGCTGGAAGTGGCGCTGTGGCTCAAGTAGTAGAGCACTAACCTTGAGCTGAAGAGCTGAGGGACAGTGTCCAGGCCCAGAGTTCAGGCCCCACGACCGGACCAAAAAAAAAAAATATATATATATAAATAACAACAAAATGGACTGAATAAATACCTCATATATACTTGTTTAGCAAGTGCAAGACCCTGGGTTCAATACCTATTACTTCAAAAGGAAAAGACTCCCTCTCATTGTTCATTTCTCATCTAGCCTATTCATTTAAAAATGCTATTCATAGCACTCAAAAATGCAAACACTTTGAAATTTTAATTTGCTCAAATCTATATGTTAGCATCTAGTTCTAGAAAGAATTCTGTTTAAATGATACTCTGAAGTCTGAAGATATCTTAAAATTCTCACCATAGCTAATTCTTCTGTTTAATTACAGAAGAGTAAGAAGATCTAGTAGAACTGATTTGAGACTCAATATTTTCTCCTCAGAGTGCTTTTAGAAATGCAATTTTATTTGTTGTACATTCTCCAGTAATAGCTCATCCTGTTAGCGTCAAGGGATGCATTACACTCACAATTTTCACAGAGAGGAAGCAGAGAGACGTGCACTAGTCTAAAATGATAACATTGGTTTATGTGTAGTAATCAGATGACTACATTAACTGAGAGAATAAATAATTCCATGGAAATAGTATCATGCTGTACTGTTTTAAAAATGAAAGTCCTCTTTCACCCCTTACATTTTAATTCTAAACAGAACCTTACTAAAAGTTTTTCTTTTACTAATTTTTTAAACTTCACAAAAAGTTATCAAATGTTGTATGGTTAGAGTTGATATATTTGAATTTAGATAGGTACATATACAAACAGTAAGTAGTAATGTTATAGAAATATTAATTGTAACATTAAATGTATTTGTATTGGGACAAGACTATTGAGCTAAATATAATAACAATTATATAGTAGATGTGTATTATTATACTAAGCACCCATCTTTTGTAGGGCCTTATATTAGGTATATTCGGATGTTAATATACCTAACATTAATCTGTATATTAAGTCTGCATGTTAGGCACCTATTTTGGACTACTGCAATTATTTTACCTACACTACTTATTAGCTGCCTAAGTGAGGAGAACGTCACTAAGTTCTGTGTAAATAATTATCATATAGTAGATTATAGTAGATTTTCTAAATTTAGTACATCTCACTCCAATAGTATCTGAAATGAAAAATTGCTCTTGCACCCCAAGATTGGATAGCAGTCTGTGAGTGCTGACTTGGTCAGGATACTCTTTTCTCTGCGCTGAACTCCTCTGAACAGTCCTGCAGGGTTTTAGTACCCCTTCTCTAGTAATGTTTACCAAAGCATATTGAGGGTGTTTCATTCAGTCTGCAAACTTGTAGAAATTTCAAACCTTAGCTACTTAATAAACAACAACAACAACAACACAATAATGACAGGCAATAAGAAGCTTATGATGGAAGAGGAACTTCCTTCTTCTGTAAAGTGGAGAAAATTAGGCCAGATAAAAAAGGAAGCATTACTCTAGCTATCATTTATAGACTAGTGATGTTGAATATGTTTCAGAAAAAGAGGAGCAAACAAATACAGGAAACAAGCCTCATTTCATTCACTTTGGGAAATGCAGCAGGAAGGCTAAAACAGGAGAGCAGTTTGATTAGTGGAACTCCCAGGGAAAGCTGCTAATGCCTGTGCTCTGCCTGACTCAACGTTGTACTGAGAGTCATTATAATCCTAATAAGAAAAATGCCTCCCATGAAGACACTTGAGACTCTACACACACAATTAAAATGCTACAATAAACAGCAATTAAGAAATAATAAAAGAGATTGAAAAATTAAGTAAATAGCATCATTCAAAATAATGTCTTTGAATGATGTGATATTTTAAATACAAAAATATCAGCTCTTAATATTTTTTAGGATTAAAAACTTGTAGCAAGAAGGTGTAGTAAAAAATCTACATAATTACAAAATTCAAAAATTACATGCCTGTAGCAAAGGAATTATATCATGTATTTTTCATAATTATAGCACAGTACACTTTATCTCAATGTGCAAGGAATGTATTGTGAGCAAAGGCCTGTTGCCTCTATTCACAAGAGTACTAAATAGCAGAGTAGTTCAATAAACTATGCATAGATTTCAAGAACTGAAAAGAACACTTATCAGTGTAGAGAGGAGTGTGATAATTCCTTGGCTTCATAAAAATATGATTTGACATGGGTTTATCAACTGATAATTAACACAGCATGTATCAAAATGATATTAAAAATTGTTGAAGGCTTAATTTCAAGTAAAGTGGTAGAATTTTGACTGAATTGGAAGAATACATATGTATATATATATGAACATATATGTACATTCATGTGCATAGAGAATTGCTATCAAAGCTATTCACAACCAGTATATAAACTATATATATAATTACTATATATACACTACATGTAAAACTATATGCATGTATACATGTGCATATTCCTCTCCAACATACATAATGATCAATAGACATATGCAATGCATTCCTTTAGATTATAAGATTTTTATGGTAATTTTTATTAGAAAGGAATATCTCACTGAAGTATGAAGAGGCTTTAAGGAAATACTTTATTATGACACCTTGGGATTAATATTTTTCCAGTTTTTTACATGACTGATCTCTAAATGCCATGTTGAATTGGTGTGGGCACTGCATTTAAATTCCTGCTATTGCAGCAATGTGCATAATATAGTACATGTGCTACAACACATTTCAATTCAAGAAAAAAATTTCAGAATTCCAGGCCAAGGAAGGAAATATGTCAAGCATAAGATCAAAGATAGCTAAGTAATAAAGTGGTGGGCTAAGGAAGGAGGACAGCCTTAGTTTGAAGATCAGAGACAACGTTTGGTGTTTAAATGCGCTAACTAGAGTTTGGAAGTAGGGCTCTTGACTCAGAGGGAAGCTAGAACTGAACTGACTCAGTGTGGATACCCTGGAAATGCTTTCAAAAGGGAAACTAGAAAAATTCTCCTGTAAACCTGGAAAAGCAAGCAAAGTTTCCCCTTTCTTTAGGGCTTTGAATAGGGGAAAGTTAATACATTGTGAGGAGTACAGTCCTCACATCTGTGTTACATATCGAAATGCAAGCTAATGTGTGTACCACAGTCAAATAGCAAAAAAAAAAAAAAAAAAGAAAAGAATGGAGAGAGAAAGGTAAAAAAAAAAGAAACAATAACTTCAACTAAAAATGATCTCACCATAAAAAACAGAGTACACAAGAGGTAATAACTACAGAAGGAAATTAATTTCCAAACAAAGAGAAGGAAAAAGTGAATTTCTCTTCTGAACTTAATGCTTTTCTCTCTACCGAATAGTTTATGAACTGAAAGCATAGCCTAAAATGATATAATCATAAAGATATATAATTCTATTTTCCATAGAGATCATTAAAATATGTTTAAATGTAAAAAAAATCACAAAACTATCATTAAAGATTAAACAAATAATGAATAATATAATACAAAATAGGTTACTATATTAAAGTAATTCATGGTACAGTATCATTCTTTCTGATAGATGAGTAAAATTCCATTGTATATAATATATATCACGTTTTCTTGATCCATTCATCCACTGGTAGGCATTTGGGTTGATTCCATATCTTGGTTATGGTAAATAATGCTGCAATGAATATGATTATTTTGGTATCTTTAGTGTGCCCTTGTTTGTGTTCTATTGGATAGATGGTTAAGAGTGGGTTTGCTGGGTCATAGGGTAGTTCTATATTTAGGCTTTTGAGGAACCTCCATACTGCTTTCCAGGGTGGTTGAACAAATTTCCATTCCCACGAAAAGTATACGAGAGTTCCTTTTGGCCACATCTCTACCAGCATTTGTTATTGTTAGTTTTCTTGATAATGGCCATTCTAACTGGGGTGAGGTAGAATCTTCGAAAAATTATATTAAATGAAGTAATCAGATCCAGAGAAATATAGGTTGGATAGTTTCCAAATTTGTGGTAGCTAGAATGTGCCTATAAATCTAAAAGTGAACACACTGGATGATAAAATAAAATACATTGGCATATGATAAATTATACAGGTCTCTAGGAGTATAGTCTTAGGAGAAGAATACAAAGGTGCAATACCTATGTACTTCTGATCATATAAAATAATAGTTATCAAAATGAACTCTCAGGAATGGAAACAAGTGTTGTCTTTGTTGCTTCTTTTGTTTTCATTTTCTTTTGTATTTTTTCTTTTGTGTGTTTATCTGTCTTTGGGAGGGTAAGAAGGGGCACAGAAATGAGAGGACACAATGCTTGATAAGAAATGTACTCATTGCCTTGCTCATGTAATTGTAACCCTTCTGTATGGTATTTTCACAATAAAAAAAACTTATTCAAAAAAAGAAATGAAAGGACAAAGAGTAAATAAATGTAGCAGTGGTACTCACTGGGTACTTTGTTGAAAATGAACTATGCAAATTGTGTATGAGAATATGGGAGAGAAAGCGAGGGAAATTATGTCATTGTCCCCAAAGAAATGTACTCTTTATCTGATGTATAGAACTGTAACCCTATGTACATCACCTTTATAATAACAATCAAAATAGGATAAAGTAATACATGGGTGAGGATGGAGGGCGTGGCCTATATGAAGCCTTAGATTTGAGCCACAACACTGCAAAGGAACTCAGATACCTGGTTTTGAAAAAAAACAATGTATCATCTCTATAAGTAAAAAAACGTATGTAATTGTTGAAGTTAGAAAGAAATATGGTTCTTTACTTGACAGGAGTTGACCGTAGAGCTTCACACTCAGCTGGCTTGCCTAGCTGGCACTCTCCTACTTGAGCCACACCTCCAGCATGCCTTTAGCTTGTTATTTTGGAGAGGAATCTGATGATTTTTTTAAAACCTGGGTTAGAACAATAATGTTCCAGATCTCAGCCTCTTGAGTAGCTAGGCTTACAGGCATGAGCCATCAGTGCCTAATTGGAAATACGATTCTTTGAAAATTATATGTCAAATTCCATAGGAGGTAGAGATAAAAAAAAAATATGGCACAAACTTAATGACGGAATGAAGAAAATCAATGTAAATGTAGAAGTTACCAAAGTAAAAGTAATTGAAAAGAAGCAATATTCAAGAAATATTTAAAAAGAAAAGAATAATGAAGAATTAAAAATACATACACAGGGGCTGGGAAGGTGGCTCAGTGGTAGAGTGCTTGCCTTGCATGCATGAGGCCCTGGGTTCGATTCCTAAGCACCACATAAGCAAAAAGAAAAAAAGCTGGAAGTGGTGCTGTGGCTCAAGTGGTAGAGCGCTAGCCTTGAGCTGAAGAGCTGAGGGACAGCGCCCAGGCCCAGAGTTCAGGCCCCACGACCGGACCCCCCCAAAAAAATACATACACATTCTTCCTCAACGGGAAGAAAGTAAGACATTCAACAGTATGTTGAATGTATGACCAATATTAAGATAAACAGAAAAATACTAAAATTAGTTTTGAGCATCTTAATTGTATTAAGCTATATTGCTATTTTTTGTAAGAAATGTTAAGTGATACATGTATTTAGATAGAAGAGCATTAAACCCCAAAAAGGAGGTCTACTCTCCTTCACAAAATGTAAAAATCTATACATAAAATGCAGTAGTTTCTCCACAAGTGTGTCAACCAAACAGAAGTCTACAAACTATTTAGACCAGTTAATGTCAAGTTTATGATACGTAGAAATACATGGTTTTTTCCATTTTATTTTATTGTAAAGATGCTGTACAGAGGGGTTACAGTTACATGAGTAAGGTATGGAGGACATTTCTTGTGTAGCATTGTTACCCCTTCCTTTGTTGTTCTCCCACTATTCCTTCCCTCCCTCACTCCTCCCCACTCCCGAAGTTGTAAAGTTCATTTCCAGTATAGTGTCTTGTGAGTATCACTGTTGTAATGGGTCATCCTGTGTCCTTGTTTCAGTGTGTTGTTATTTCCCTCCCCCTCCCCAAATTAGACAAACGTATATACAAGATGCAGGGTACCAAAATCAAGTACAATGACAATAGGGGATATAACATGGGAGAAGAACATAAAAAGGAAACAAAAAAACACATAATACATTAAAAATAACAATGACAAAAACCTCTTATGTCCATATCTTGGGGTTAATTTCACTTATTATCATCTTATATGGTCATATTTACATAGCTTTTGACTTTTTCTGCTCATCTGATAAAATTATCTTAGACGTATACTAATTATTGCAAAAAGGGAAACCATGGGACCTATATTTCGTTGAGTCTGGCTTACTTCACTTATTATGATTTTTTCCAAGTCTTTCCATTTCCTAACAAATGGGGCAGTGTCATTCTTTCTGATGGAGGCATAGAATTCCATTACATATATATATATATATATATATA
>NW_012271182.1:0-671 GCF_000151885.1 Dipodomys ordii
TGTTTAGTGAGTGTCACTGATGGAGTTGTTCACCCTTTGTCCCACCATTTTTGTGTCTCCTCATCCTCTTCCAAAGACAGATAAATGAACAAACAAGACAAAAGGAAAATAAAATAAAACATAGCAACAAAGAAAAAAAACCCTCTTGTTTCCATTTCCTAGAGGTCATTCCAATAAATATTACTTTATATGATCACATGCACATAAGTATTGGGGACTCTGTGCTCCTCCCTAAGAATGGCCTCCTTTAAGACCTTGAAATCTCTAGTGATGAAAGCATTTGTTCCCAGGTGAAGATTTCACTTTTATTTATTTTTTATGCTTTTTTAAATTGTGAAAATGCTGAAGATTTCACTTTTAATACAGAGAAAATGAAGATGGGAGTCCTCTGGACCTCAGTGGATTCTCTCTTTATTTTCCTTGAAATCTGGGCCGGTCAAGGCTGGGCTGAGCTAGCCATTGGCTTAGTTTCTACATGGAAAGGATATGTGTCTTCCTGGTTCAATTCCTACTGGGGGGATTACAAAGGTTCTTCTTCTTCTTTCTTCTTCTTCCTCCTCTTCCTCTCCCCCTTCCCTTCCCCCTTCTCATTCCCTTCCCCCTTCCCCTTTTCCTTTCCCTTCCCCTCCCCCCTCCCTCCCTCTTGTCCTCCCCTCCTCCTCCTCTTCTTC
>NW_012271182.1:7486-10290 GCF_000151885.1 Dipodomys ordii
ACATATCTAAGGGTTCATTTTCCTGACATCACATTATCTGACCTTTTCTGCTTGACTCATACATATACTAGATATTGCAAATAAGGGAAACCATGGGATCTATGTTTCTTTGGGCCTGGCTTACTTCACTTAATATAATTTTTTCCAAGTTTTTCCATTTCCTAACAAATGGGGAAGCTTTTCATACCTCTTGAAGAATTTTTCTCTTACATTTGTATTTCTGGGAAATATGTCCCAGTTTATATACATTCCACTTTCAAAACATACCCTAGGCAAATAAATAATTTTTATTATTTGAATGTTGAATGTGTAGGTTGAATAGCAATGGAAGAAAAGACATGTAATCATAAATGTTGGGGTGGCCTGAAAATCGATGTTGAGATGTAAGTAGGAAATAAAGTAGGCCCCTCATGTCTAACCTTCTAGCGTGGTAATTTGGTATTGGAAAAACTTGAAGTGTTTTTGTCCTTTGGTCTGCCAGATAGATTCTAAATTTTATGATATGTTTTAGGAGACAGATGCATACCATGAATAGCTCCTACTTGCAGTTGTGAGTGGACTGTAAACTCTATGTGATGTAGTACGTAAGGAGTACTGAAAAGGTCTCCAAGAAACAAAACTAATTTGGGGATCTAAAATTAGCTTGTTTCACTTAGGTGCTATGAAACAAGCTAATTTTAGATCCACTTTCACTTTCATCTTCTCAGCATAGTCTTTAGGTCTAAGCTATGAAATTACTGAAGGTATGAGAGGAATTTGAGAGAGATTCTTCAGAGATGAACTGTACTTGCTATATTTAATCAAGTGATTCCTCCACTTTCCTCCTCTTTGTGTGTGTGTGCTAATATAATACTGGGATAGAAAATGATGAGAGGGTAAGAAGAACTAGACTTATATTAGACATCTGCTGTTCAGTTTTGTTTTTGTTTTGTTTTCTGCTGGTCCTAGGGCTTGAACTGCAGATATCTGGTAGCATCTTTCCTTAATTTGTAATTTGCCTTAACTATTCTTATTGTCTAATTACATTATCTCATAGGTTGCCAACTTGTGTTCAAATGGAAAACCAGGAAGGGCAAGCACACTTCGATTTCACTAGAAGTTATCATATTGCTTATGCTCTGATATAGTAGGTGGTAGGGATATGGACTCACCATCTAATTCCTTCCTCTCCTTTTACTTCTCATAGCCACTTCCTAAATTAAGACAAACCTAAGAATGGGTGCTGGTGGTTCATGCCCCTGTAATCATAGTTACTCAGGAGGCTGAGATCTGAGGATCTCAATTCAAAGCCAGCCTGAACAGCAATGTCTGTGAGATTCTGCTCATGCCTATAATTGTACATATACAGATGGTTAAGATTAGGAAGACTGTGGTTCAAAGCTAGCCCTAACAGAAAAGTCCAAGATACTCCCATTTCTAAGATAACCAGCAAAAAAATCAGGCTGGAGGCATGACTGAAATACAGTTAGTGCAGCTGAGAAAGCAAGTCAAGCAAACATGAGGCACTATACTAGCAGAAAGATAAAAGGGTAATCGTAGAGGCCTCTGAATCAGATTTATTTAGGAATTCCTGAATATGCCACCCTTGCTGAAGCTATCAACAAATCCCTTCTCAACAGGGAGTTCCACCTCCATCTGTGACCATCTTGTGAGGAAAAGGAAGGAGTCTTGAATGTTGGTCTAGTATTGCTGTGATAACCTTGAGATAGTCAGGCTGTGAGCCAAATGATATCTATGGTACTGACCATATAATAGTGTGATCCACAGGGGCCTTGCAACCACATCAATTCCTACCACTTATCAAATTATCTGTCGGTCTGTCTTCCACCAACCGAGCATCTGCTTACCTATCTGCCCCTCTTTCTTGCTATCTCATCAGCACTAAAGTAGTAGGAATAGTTGGTATGGTTTTTGGTGTAGACAACTTTGGTTTACTAAACCATATTATGTTCTCTCTTAGTAATTTAGAATTTTATCCTGTTTATGATACTGATAATATAAATGGATAAATGTTTCTCTTACTTTGCTTTCTCTCTCTGTCTCTCTCTGTCTCCTTTCAGTACTACTGGGAATTGAACACAGGGCCTCATATATGCTAAGTATGTGTTCTACCATTAAGCCTCACCCCAGGTCCAATGTTAACAGTTTTTTATTACAAAATTTAATATATCTTATTTTTATAAGTACAGATTAGTTTCAGAATTTATGATTCTCTGTTACTTGCATTCATTCATTGATAAAAGTTATTTGGTCTAGGTAAAATTATTCATACCAGGTTTAAGGTTTTTATATGATTTCAAAATCCAGAATATACAATGACAAAGAGGTATTTTGATTAGATAGGGTGTACTGTTAAGTTTGAAAACATAGTATTTTTTATTTATGATATGTGGAAAATTAATTTTAATTTGAAAATTAGCAATTATAATGTCAACTTAGCTCAGAATAGTGGTTTAAAAACATTTCAACCTTTTAGCTTATGCATGGACAAATCTGAATTGTCAAAAAGACTTAGCTTGTATGGGAAAGTTAGGAAACAAAATAGTAAGTGATGATTGGTAATTGTTTACTTCTATATTGTGACAATATTTTTTATGATACTCAGAATTAAACTCAAAATCTATGCTTACTAGACAAGTACTCTACCACTTGGCCACACTTCCAGTCCTTTTTAAATTGGAGTTACTTCCTTTTTTGGGGGGGGGGCCCGGTCGTGGGGCCTGAACTCTGGGCCTGGGCGCTGTCCCTCAGCTCTTCAGCTCAAGGCTAGTGCTCTACCACTTGAGCCACAGCGCCACTTCCGG
>NW_012271183.1:0-5420 GCF_000151885.1 Dipodomys ordii
AAAAAGAAAAAAGCCGGAAGTGGCGCTGTGGCTCAAGTGGTAGAGCGCTAGCCTTGAGCTGAAGAGCTGAGGGACAGCGCCCAGGCCCAGAGTTCAGGCCTCACGACCGGACCAAAAAAAAAAGAGAGAGGAGAGAAGAGCAGGTGAATGGGCCGGTAGTAGGCAAACGGAGGAAACTTGGGAGGTTTTTTTCCCTGCCTTCAATGCATGGGCCCAGTGCCAGGGAGGTAAGCCAGGAGGTTGTTAAAAAAAATCCACCTGTCAAAATCTGCACAGGGATCTCTTTGATGTGGGAAAACTTGGCTGGAGGGCAGAAACTGCTGGGCAGATGAACCACCACAGCCATATCAGTTCTGAAATTAGGGCTGGTGCAGGGCAGCAGACACCAAGAAAGGGACACCAGTGGGCAGTGGCTGCCAAGAGCCCTGTCCACTGGTTCTCTCTGAGACTCCTGGGACCCTTCTGGGCGACTCCTCCTCCAACACATGGTTTTCCTCAGCTGGGGTTCATACGGCTGGTGGCCAAATTTGGAGGGCTTTTGGTATGAAAAGTGAGCCAAAAGACACTGGCTTTGGGACTGGACTAACTCTGAATTAGTTGATGCAGTGGTCTAGCCAGTCCTTCCTCTCCTTGGTTTTCCTTGCAGTTCAGGGCTCAGGCCAGTCTGGTGGTCCAAACAGATGACCCAGAGGCTGTCTGTGGGACAGGGTACAGCTCTGTAGGAGAGGGAAGGGGTCAGATGGACACCAGGCACTACTGGGGTGCCCAAATGTGTTCCCCAAGCCTCTGGCCAGAATGTCTGAGACAGAGCCACAGGAGCAGAGATGGACTTGGATCAATCAGAAAGAAAAGGAATTCAGAACAGGAACAGGATAGTGGTGTCCGTGGCTGCCCTCTGGGGAGGAGAGGTGGAAGGGGACAGGCTGGGGAAGGAGCTGCCACCTGCCGCCTCGTGCCAGTTCTGAGGACTGCCTGCACAGTCCAACCTGATCCCTCCAGGAGTTTCTCTTCTTACATACAAATCCTGGTGGGCCATTTAATAAACCTGAAGAGACTGACCACTCAGATAGGCTTGAACAAGCGGCTGTCGCCTGGACAGGAGCAGCCCAGGGCTGAGCCAAGTGGCAGTGTGCTCTCACACACACTGGGAGAGTGGTCTTGGGGCTGGACTCTCCTGGTCTCCTACTTGTCTTGGAGTCTCAGGGTGGAGGCTGGCCCCCGGGTCAGTCAGCATTTTCCAGATCGTTGGGACTGAGCGCTAGAGGACACGGGTTCGAGCCTGCCTCTGACCTAGCTCTGGTCCTGTCAAACTCAGGAAGCCCATCCGCTGACCCCACCCTGGCAGCAGAGGCCTGGGCGGACAGCTGCTGCTCTGCGCCGTCCGGCTCTCCGGGGCCCGCTTCCCTATCCGGGTGCCGCTGCGCAACCCGCCGGGCCCCGCGTCCCCCCGGCCGGTCCAGGGCCCTCTAGGCCGGGCGTTGGCCGCACTCACCACGGTCCTGGCGGCAAGGGCTAACATGTTCACTGTCCGCGTGTGGAAACGCAATCCGCTCCGCCCCGCTCTCTGGGCAAAGTTCGCGCCGCTGCTCGGGCCACTGAGTCTCGGCTAGGTCTCGGCTAGGTCTCTATCTAGGTCCAAGGTCGCCGGGTCACCACAGCGGCCAGCCGGTAGAGGCGGCCCCGCGCCCACCGGGCCGGGCGGGCTGCGGGCGGGCGGCCCCGGGGAGGAGAGCGTGCGTGGGGCGGGGCCTCGGTGGATTGCGGCCCGGGGTGGCTAGGCGCGAGCGGGGCCGGGGACTGTGGTGGGCGGGGCCAAGGTAGTGGGCGGGGCCCGGGCCGATTGCGTTCCGTTTGGCTAGGCGTGGAAGGGGGTGGAGCCTACAGTGGGCGTGGCCTAGCGGCGGGGGGGGGGGCGGCCCCGGCCCGGAGCCGCGATTAGCGGTTAGAGACCCCGCGTGGCGCTAGAACTCGAGGCACGGCGGAGGACATCTCCCTCCTCCGCCTCCAAACGCCGTCTGAGCATGAGGAGGCGGTGTCGTGCACCCTTCAAGTCTATCTGGTGCTCTTGAGCGTTACCCTCAGAGTGATAGGAAAACACAACTATGTTGACAGGGAATGGCCTTTCAGCACCACTCACAAAGATGACAGGTGGACTCGGCCCCGCAAAGACATGGCCGAACTATGCAACAAACCCTGACGCCCCGCAGAAGTATGGCCGCTGCGGCTTCCCGTCCCGCGGCGGGTGGGGGCGGGGCCGTTGGCGGCCGTTGATGCGCATGCGCCCCGGCGCCCCTCACCAACATGGCCGCCACCCTGGCCGGCAGGGCCTCCTCGCCAGCCGTTGGCGGGCTCACTCGTTGAGTGCCCCGCACCGGCATGGCGGTCGTCTTCGCGGGGGTGACTTCAATGTTCCGTTTCCGTTTGTAGCTCGCGGGTGCTCATTTCTCTTTTGGAAGCTCCGAGTCCGCCGCGGACCGGGACGAGGGCGGTCGCGGGGGTGAAAGGGGAGCGGGGCCTCGGCATCCCGGGGCCGGCCGCCGGCGGGAAGATGGCCGAGGGCGAGCGGCAGCCGCCGCCAGGTAGGGCCTGCGGGGCCGGGGCGGGCAGGGCTGGAGAGGGGCGGCAGGGGGACGGGACGGCGGGGCACCGCGGGACCTCCGGGGGGTGCGGGCGGGGAAGGCCCCGGGCCCCGGGCCGCCGGGGCGGGGGCGCCGCGGCAGCGGGGGGTCTTTCCCACGAGGGTCGCCGGTGCCTGTGGAGGCTTGGACCCCGCGGGGGGAGTTGGATGGCCGGGACTGGAGGAGGGAGGGCGGGCGGGGACTCAGGTGCTGCGGTGTTTAGGAGACCTTGCGGGGATGGGCCCAGGCCTGCCCGTCGTTCCCGCCTCACCCCCCACCCCCGCTCCCCACCTCCCATTCCGGGGCTCTGCTGGGCTTTCTGTGGCTGCCAGTTTTATGGGGAGAAACTGCCCTCGGTATCCAGACCACGAGTGCATTTCACATTAAAAGACGGGTTGGGCCAGGAGATGAGAGTCCTGTGGCATCGCCGCCGCCGCCGCCGCCGTCAGAAACTTATTTACAATCGTGGCCTCGTTTCGGTTCCAGGAGAAGGAACAGGCTGTTTGCTGACCCCCCTCCACCCCCGGAGCTGTGAAGGACTGGCTGTAGATACCTTTGAAAAGTCAAGGGAGGGACAGATAAGTTGGTCAGATACCCACCCTGCCTCACATTTAGTGGGTCCCAAGAAAAGTCGAAGGAAAGAGAAACTTTTCATAGAAGATCTATTCTTCAACGTATCCCAAAATAGAGTAGCAAAGGGTTGGATTCGTTCTGTTAGGGAACTATAAAACCAGACATTTTGTCTTAATCTGTACAGAGCTCATGTCCACATGCCTTTATAATTTCCGGTGGTAATATCAGGAGAAGCTAGATACAAGGCAGCCAGAATAACAGTGAGGTAGAGACTGATGGATTTGTCTCCACCAGTGGGGGATAGGACCTGCACACTGAAGGCTTGTGGAGGTTAACGCTGGCTTCTGGAAAGATCTAAGAGACCCATGTTGTTTTGAAGCAGGCCTTTCTGGATCAAGTAGAAAGTAGTTCTTTGGAATCTAGCCATTACATTTTTTAAAGTTGTTATTATAAAGGTGATGTACAGAAAGGTTACAGTTACATAAGTAAGAATACACTTCTCTTTGGACAATGTCACGCCTTCCCTTGCTCTCTCCCAGTTTTCCCCTCCTATTCCCACCTACAAACTTTATTTTTTTTTATTTAAAAATTTTTTTTTTTGGTCCAGTCGTGGGACCTGAACTCTGGGCCTGGGTGCTGTCTCTCAGCTCTTCAGCTCAAGGCTAGCGCTCTACCACTTGAGCCACAATGCCACTTCCGGCTTTTTCCTTTTTGCTTATGTGGTGCTGAGGAATCAAACCCAGGGCCTCATGCATGCAAGGCAAGCGCTCTACCACTGAGCCACCTTCCCAGCCCTTTTTTTTTTTTTTTTTGTCGGTCGTGGGGCTTGAACTCTGGGCCTGGGCGCTGTCCCTCAGCTCTTCAGCTCAAGGCTAGCGCTCTACCACTTGAGCCACAATGCCACTTCCGGCTTTTTCCTTTTTGCTTATGTGGTGCTGAGGAATCAAACCCAGGGCCTCAGGCATGCAAGGCAAGCGCTCTACCACTGAGCCACCTTCCCAGCCCTTTTTTTTTTTTTTTTTTGTCGGTCGTGGGGCTTGAACTCTAGGCCTGGGCGCTGTCCCTCAGCTTTTCAGCTCAAGGCGAGCGCTCTACCACTTGAGCTACAGCTCCACTTCCCGTTTTCTGGTGGTTTATTGGAGATAGGAGTCTCACGGTCTCTCCTGCCCGGGCTGGCTTTGAACCGAGATCCTCAGATCTCAGCCTCCTGAGTAGCTAGGATTACAGGTGTGAGCCACCAGCGCCCGGCTTCCCAGCCCCTTTTTAAAAAACATCTTTTTTTTTTTTTTTTTTTGGTCAGTCATGGAGCTTGAACTGTCTGGGCCTGGGCACTGTCCCTGCGCTCTTCAGCTCAAGGCGAGTGCTCTACCTCTTGAGCCACAGCACCACTTCCGACATAATATTCTTATGCTGTGTAAAATTCCATTGTGTGTGTGTACTACATTGTTTGGATCCGCTCATCTATTGTAGGACCTCTGGGCTGTTTCCACAACATGGCTATTGTGAATAGTGCAGCAATGAACATGGATGTACAAGTGTCTTTATGGTATCCTGGCTTGTGATGTTCTGGGTAGATGGACAGGAATGTTATGGCTGGGTAGTAGGGAAGATGTATGTTTAGTTTTTGAGGAATCTCCAGATTGCTGTCCAGAGTGATCGTACTAGTTTGTATTCCTACCAACAGTACAATAGGGGAACCCAACCATTTTAAAGTGTCACAGAAAGTTCCTTTCAAGTGAACATACCTCCAGATACCTTCCCAAGGAAAAACACTTCTTGGTCTGTACCTGGCCTTGAGGGCAAAAGTTAGTTTTCTGAGAAGCACCTCAACAAGTCACTGAAGCAAACAACAGTCTGTCCACAGCATATACAATCCCAAGAGTGAGCCTTCAAAGACAGGCCTTTACTATAAGAGGTCACATCCAGTCTCCAGCCTCAGACTCTCAAAAAGAGCCCAGAGCATATTGAGTTCCTCTGACCTTCCAATATAAGAAGGCAATATCCAGAATTTTAGAACTGTGCCTTGAAAAGCCCAAGAGGGGGCTGGGAAGGTGGCTCAGTGGTAGAGCACTTGCCTTGCATGCCTGAGGCCCTGGGTTCGATTCCTCAGCACCACATAAGCAAAGAGAGAAAAAGCCGGAAGTGGCACTGTGGCTCAAGTGGTAGAGCGCTAGCCTTGAGCTGAAGAGCTGAGGGACAGCGCCCAGGCCCAGAGTTCAGGCCCCATGA
>NW_012271184.1:0-1653 GCF_000151885.1 Dipodomys ordii
TCGTGGGGCTTGCACTCTGGGCCTGGGCGCTGTCCCTCAGCTCTTCAGCTCAAGGCGAGCTCTCTACTGCTTGAGTCACAGTGCCACTTCCTGTTTTCTAGTAGTTTATTGCAGATAAGAGTCTCACAGACTTTCCTGCCTGGGCTGGCTTTGAACTGTGATCCTCAGATCTCAGCCTCCTGAGTAGCTAGGATTACAGGCGTGAGCCATCGGTGCCCAGCTTCAAGTTATTTTTTTTTAAGGAATTACTTTAAATGAGAGCCCAGGTCTCTGTGTTTCCACTCACCTTAGGAAGCACCTATCCCAGGGGAAGGTATATCAATGCAGAGATCAAAGTGCTTCCTTGTGACAGCACACACGTGTACACACATGTATACACATATGCATATGCATACAACTGGAAGCCATAAATTCAAATAACCCATGTGTTAGCTCACATGTTCCTGCCTGGCCAGCAAATACCAGGAGTGGTGGGGCAGACGCGGGTGTGGGAGTATTCCCTCCCTGTGATCTGAGCAACCATTCCTGGCTTTCCCCCTCTTCCTCCTCATGCACCTCCCTCCCCCACCACCTTGTCAGAGACTCCCCGACACCCCATCCCGTACCCTAAGCTATCCTCCTACCTCAGGGGCTGGGTAAGAAGCCACAAGTCTGGCAAGGACACAGAGCAGACGTCCAAACACTGCAGGCCTCTGGAGACAGGGCAGGAAGGAGACAGTGATTCATTTTAATTACAGCTGAGGAGAGTAGTCCTTTGGAGCAACTCCCAGTGAAACCACTGTTCCAGCTCCCCCAAGGACCTGTGCATTCATACTGCCTCCAGAAACACTAACTCAGCCTTGACTGGAGGCTAACCATACACCACTAACTCAGCCTTGACTGAAGGCTAACTAACCACCAGCCTATGCTGGGCACTGCGTAGACTCATCTCCAACCTGCTGATCACTTGTCTCCAGAGGGATGAAATGCTATCCTTGTGCTGCTAGAGCCAAATTCTGAGGGTAGATAATGTGTAAAGATGGACAATGTGTATCTCATCCTTCTAGAGGTTAAGAAGTTCAAGCTCAGGGTACTAGTGTCTGGTGAGACCCTTGCTGCATTATCCCCTGAGGGAAGAAAGAAAGGCAAGAAGGAGCAAGAGGAAGCCACAGTTATCCTACTAAAATGGCATAATCAAACCTATGAGATCGGAGACAATATGGAGACAACAATCACCTCTGAGTCTCATCCCCCTGCTCTCTCTACCCCATTCTAGAAACCTCCTGCCTCCCTCCAACCCATGCTTACATGTTAAGCAAGTATTCTACCACTGAGCTACATTCTCATTTCAAGGGGTGATGAAATTTTGTAAACAGAGGCATGGCCCAAGTAATATAGTGACTTTCAATTCAAACCCCGGTATTGGGGCGGGGGGGGGGGAAGTGTATGAATCAAATGAGTTTCAGACATAACAAAGATTCAAACCTTAGCAGCACTCAAGTCCATCTGATTTCCCATTGCATGTGCTGCTTCTTTACCTCCACACCATGCTGTCCTAGCCCTAGAGCCTCTTGCTCAAAAATGGCCCTTTATTTCCCTTACTGACCACCTATCCAATTCTCTCTCTCTCTCTCTCTCTCTCTCTCTCTCTCTCTCTCTCTCTCTCTCTCACCC
>NW_012271184.1:4051-4912 GCF_000151885.1 Dipodomys ordii
GGAGGAGGAGGAGGAGAAGAAGAAGAAGAAGAAGAAGAAGAAGAAGAAGAAGAAGAAGAAGAGGAGGAGGAGGAGGAGGAGGAAGAGGAGGAGGAGGAGGAGGAGCAGCAGCAGCAGCAGCAGCAGCAACAGCAGCAACAGCAGCAACAGCAGCTGTGGCTCAAGTAGTAGAGCACTAGCCTTGAAGAAAAAGAAGTTCTCAGGGACAGCACCTAGGCCCTATGTTCAAGCCGCAGGAACAACACAAAACACTGAAAGGACCAAAAAATAAATAAATAAAGTGCATTTAGTACCAGGTACCAGTGGCTAGCTACTCAGGAAGCTGAGATTTGAGAATTCCAGTACAAAGCCAACCTGAGCAGGAAAGTCTATGAAACTCGTTTCCAATTACCTGCCAAAAAGCCAAAAGTGGAGCTGTGTCTCAAGTCATAGAGCATTAGCCTTTAGGGGACAATGGTCAGGCCCTGATTCAAGCTCCAGGACCAAAGTAAAAACAAAAACAAAGGACATCTCTATAAAGGCAACAGAGAGGAAGCAGGAAGATCAAGCACAAATGTATGAGAGGCAGCACAGAGGGACAGGCTCAGGCAAGCCTTCTCCCTGGCCCCATCTTGGCTGTGCCAGAGATCATGGTGGCAAGGGAATGCAAGGACAGCCATCGCTCCCCCAACTCCTGATCCTGATACAGGATTCCATAGAACAACGTTCTATCCTGAAAGTTCTATTCCACTTCCTTTGAGTTTTGCCAAATGAAATTTTTTTTGGGGGGGGGTCCGGTCATGGGGCCTGAACTCTGGGCCTGGGTGCTGCCCCTCAGCTCTTCAGCTCAAGGCTAGCGCTCTACCACTTGAGCCACAGCGC
>NW_012271185.1:0-367 GCF_000151885.1 Dipodomys ordii
GGGTTGGTTCCATATCTTAGCTATGGTAAAGAATGCTGCAATAAACAGTCGTGCTGGTAGCTTTAGTGTGGCCTTGTTTGTGATCATTTGGGTAAGTGCCCAAAAGTGGGATAGCTGGGTATAGGGGAACTCTATGTGGAGTCTTTTGAGGAACCTCCATACTACTTTCCAAAGTGGTTGAATAAGTTTACACTCCCAGTAATAATGCAGTAAGGTTCCCTTCTGTCCACATCCCCTCCAGCATCTGTTGTTATTACAGTTCTTGATAATATCCATTCTAACTGGGGTGAGGTGGTATCTCAATGTTGTTTTGGTTTGCATTTCTTTTATGGCTTAATGTGTCTATTGGCCATCCTTCTTTCCTCCT
>NW_012271185.1:2168-3026 GCF_000151885.1 Dipodomys ordii
CCACCACAGAGTGCTCACCTCACACAGGATCCACCACAGAGTGCTCACCTCCTACAGGAACCACCACAGAGTGCTCACCTCCTACAGGAGTCCACCACGGAGTGCTCACCTCCCACAGGATCCCACCACAGAGTGCTCACCTCCCACAGGATCCACCACGGAGTGCTCACCTCCCACAGGATCCCACCACAGAGTGCTCACCTCCCACAGGATCCACCACGGAGTGCTCACCTCCCACAGGAGCCCACCATGGAGTGCTCACCTCCCACAGGATCCACCACAGAATGCTCACCTCCCACAGGATCCAAAACAGAGTGCTCACCTCCCACAGGATCCACCACAGAGTGCTCACCTCCCACAGGATCCACCATGGAGTGCTCACCTCCTACAGGATCCACCACGGAGTGCTCACCTCCTACAGGATCCCACCGTGGAGTGCTCACCTCCCACAGGATCCCACCACAGAGTGCTCACCTCCCACAGGATCCACCATGGAGTGCTCACCTCCCACAGGATCCACCACAGAGTGCTCACCTCCCACAGGAGTCCACCATGGAGTGCTCACCTCCCACAGGATCCCACCACAGAGTGCTCACCTCCCACAGGATCCACCACAGAGTGCTCACCTCCCACAGGATCCCACTGTGGAGTGCTCACCTCCCACAGGATCCCACCACAGAGTGCTCACCTCCCACAGGATCCCACCACAGAGTGCTCACCTCCCACCGGACCCACCACGGAGTGCTCACCTCCCACAGGATCCACCACAGAGTGCTCACCTCCCACAGGATCCACCACGGAGTGCTCACCTCCCACAGGACCCACCACAGAGTGCTCACCTCCCACAGGATCCACCAC
>NW_012271186.1:0-670 GCF_000151885.1 Dipodomys ordii
CAGAATGGAGATTCTTAAAAGTGATCACCACCACACCAGATGTGAAGGATTCTTTCTAATAATTCAGGTCCCAGGCTTCAAGGACAACAATTAAAACAAAGAGCCCACTCCCTGTTTCTCATAAAACAATTGTGAAATCCCTAAATTCTATCACCTCTGCAGGGGTCTCAGAAATGAACAAAAACTTTTAAAATATCTTTTACACCTCTGCAAACAGAGGAATTAGTAAAGCCGTTTCTGAACGATTTCCCATAAAAGCCGCCTTCAGAGAATGCAGTGGTACTTTGACAGCAAGGATGGCACTGGGCTGGGGGGAGGGGACTGTTGAGGGGAGCAATGTGTTCATCATTGCTGGTTTCTATCCCCAGTTCGTGACCTCGGGATCCAGCAGCATCATTCAGGGAGTGCCTACAGAATGTAAGGTACGTTGGATGACGAGTGTGAACTGCCATGCCCGGCTGCTTTATGAGATAGAGTCTCGCTAATTTCTTTGCCCATACGTGCCCTCAAATTGTGATCAAACTAACTCTGCCTCTCAGGTATCTGGGGATTACAGGCATGCACCAACATACCTGGCTTGTTCTCATTTTTTTTCCTTAAATAAATACATATACACATAAATAAACATTTTTTTCTTTTATCTTTTTTCTTTTTTTGGGGGGGTCCGGTT
>NW_012271186.1:3505-7025 GCF_000151885.1 Dipodomys ordii
AAAAAAAAAAAAGAAAGGAAAGAGGGAATGAGGGAGAGAGACAGAAGGTGGGTGAATTTGATTAGGAGTCACTGTAGGCACCGATGAAAGTGGCACAATGAAACCCTCTTGTACAACTAATATAGGCTAATAAAATTAAATGGCTATAAAGTCATGGTAATAAAATGGATCGCAATCTAAAACTCACATGACTGGGAAAAGCCAGAGCACCCACTGCACTCGAAACTAAAACTTGTTATTAAGCCAGTATAGTAAAAACCGATAGTGTTTACACACTAAAACTTTATCACAGAACAATGTAGAGAGTTGAGAAGTGAATCCAGTGTTGATAGAAGCACATTATTTTATGGGCAATGACAATGATAAAATAATCATTTTATTGAGATGACAGTTTCAATAGGTGGTAAAAAAAAATAGCAGTTAAGTAAATGGATTTTGATCAAGGAGCTATTCGTTTCAAAGAAAATTCAAATGGACACCTGCTTTGTGCAAGCACAAAAAATTATTTTTAAAAATCATACCAAGAATAGGTTTGTATATTAAGTTCACAAGCAAGAAAGGAAAACATGCACAGAGACAAGCAGCATACTGCATGTCATGAATATTTGTATTCTTCGTGCTGTGGAAGCCGTCGTGCCAGTAGCTGAGAGAGTGGATGAGCTGAGCCCTCGGGGCTCACCTTTAGCAGGCCCCAGAGCTTTCCTTGTGGCCCACAGCACAAAGCTACGATGATTCTTCTCGGCCCTAAGCCTCCCAAAATTCACTGTATTACATTGCAGGCTTTAGGTAGCGCCCATGATCTCCCTTTCTGCCTTTGTAGTTTCACTTTTGGAAATAAGAGCAAATCTTTTGTATCTTGTGCCCCCTTGTATCTTGGTAGAAAAATTCCCTTTTCTCTGGTTTCCTAAGTCCACAGATAAAGAGAAATTTACTCTGGTAAACATGATAAAGAGTCCTTGCCAGAAATGATTTGGAGCTTTATTGATTTCATGATATTTAGAATCGTTTTCAAACATAGCATTGATGCTGGAATGGATTAAAACGTATGCAGATACGGGGATCAAGTGCTATCGAGTTTTCACACAGAAAGGACATGGTATGGGTTGAATTGTGTCCCTCAAAAAGCCATATTGAAACCTTCATTCATCCGGGGAGGCAGAGAATGGAGTTGTTGCAAATGTAATTAGTTCAGTAAACATGAGATCATATTGGAATAGAATGGACCATTCATCTGATATGACTGTAAGAAAAGGGAAATGTGATCAGAGACATATAAGGAAGACGGTCCACTGTAAGCACAGAGGAGAGGCAGGGCAGGGAGGGAGGAATTTCACAGGGGCTTCCCGAACTGGAAGAGGCAGGGAAGGGTCCTCCCCCAGAGACCTCAAAGGTGGGTGCTCCCACGTGGATCTGGAACTTGCAGGCAGCAGAACCATAAGACAAGGGACCGGTCACGCCAAGCTACCAAGTGCTTTATTATAATGCTCCTAGGAAATGAATACAGGGGGCCAATACACAGCCACCTGTGACTTCTTTCATGCTCTGAACTGAGGACAGGAAGGCCCAAGGGTAGGCAAAACTATCAGCTTTGTGATTGGTTATTACACATGGGGAACACAGTTTAAACCTTTGGCCAATATGCTTTCTAACTGAATTTAAGTCCACTGAACTCCTGATATACAACAGACCATGAGCCTCTCTATAGGGTTTGGTCAGGCAACTATCAGAAACTGAAGGAAAGTGTGTGTGTGTGTGTGTGTGTGTGTGTGTGTGTGCAGAGGAAGGGGAGAGGGGAGGAAGGAGAAGAAAAGGAGTTGACTCTGATCAAGATGCATTTCATTCACAAATGTATGAGTTAAAAATGGAATAGCCCTGTACAACTAATGGAAGCTAATAATACTAAAAGAAATTTAAACACAGTCTGTTCTTAGAAAAAAAAAAAAAAGAGGACCCTAGCAGAGCTGTTATATCTCCTAAAAGTACCTGTTGGTCTTTGTCCTTCACCTGGGAATTTGTGAGTAAAGAGCACTGAAAAATCTCTGAGGTCACCTCTACCTCATGGAGAGAAGAATCTCATTGTTGGATCATAATAAGAATAGAGAATGAGAAATACATTATTTCCACCCAATCTGTGCAATAGCCACTTAGGTAAATTGAAGAATATAGAACATGCAAGTTTTGTTAGTAGTTTGAATTGAGGGCCTCATACTTGCCCAGGCCCTTTTTTTGCTTTGGTTGTTTTTCAGATAGGATATCATATTTTTGCTTGGAGCCAGCCTTGGACCACAATCCTACCCGCACTTCCTATGGAGCTGTTATGAGCCACCACAGTCAGTTTATTTTGTTGAGATGAGGTCTCACTTTTTTACGCAGGCTGTCCTTTAAACCATGATCCTCCCAGTCTCTACTCCTGAGAAGCTGGTATTACAGATGTGTACCACCACACTCAGCCAGAACATTCCGTTAGGCATGAACGAGATGGAATAGCAGGAAGCAAAGATCATGCATCCCACCAGAGGAGAAAGAATAAAGAGATAAAGAAAGCCAGACAAGGGCCAAATCCCAGAGCATCTCAGAGACCCTAGCCCTGCCTCCACATTCTCTCCCCATCAGCCTTATCATGTGGGATTAGAAGGAAAAACATCCAGCTTGTAAGGTGGCTGCTAGAGCCGATATGTTCCATAGAATGTGTGGTCCATAAAGACTCCCAAGTGAAAAGGGATGCCAATTTTTAATGGAAAAAAATCATCAGAAATAATAATAATGGATAGGATACATAGTTTTTATCAAGAAAGAAAAACCACGTGCGGTTTCTCTGAAATGGTCTGACCATGAGAGGGATGCACCTTCTCTTTCTGCTCCAGATGGCTTGTATGATGCTGCTGCAGTTTACAGTCCTAAGCACCGTGTCCGTCATCGTCGTGGCCAGCCTACTCATCCACTGGATGAGGAAAGCATTTCACTACGAAGAATTCAATGAAGAAAGTGAGTATTGTTAGGCAGTCTCTGCACATCTGTAGTGGTTTGCCTGACGTATTGTTCTTTCTTTTTGGTTCTCTCTCTCTCC
Organism: Dipodomys ordii; assembly: GCF_000151885.1. NCBI lineage: Eukaryota > Metazoa > Chordata > Mammalia > Rodentia > Heteromyidae > Dipodomys > Dipodomys ordii. The sequence goes on from NW_012271186.1 coordinate 6,573, forward strand.
CTCTCCCTCCCTCCCTCCTTTCCTCTCCCTCCCTCCCTTCTCCTCTCTCCCTCCCTCCCCCTCTTTCTTTCTCTATCCTGGGAATCAAACCCAGGATGTTGCCCTTGCTAGGCAAGTGCTTTGCCACGGAGCTACATCCCAGTCCAAGTATTGTTCTTTCTGTCTGTTACATGAAGCTAAGACAGTTTCCATTAAAAAGTAACTCTTGCTGAGTGCTGGTGGCTCACACCTGTGAGCCTGGCTACTCCACAGGCTGAGATCTGAAGATCATAGTTCAAAGCCAGCCTGGGCAGGAAAGTATGAAACACTTTCCTTCAATTAACCACCAAAAGAAAAGAAGAGAAAAGAAAGCCAGAAGCGGAGCTGTGGCTTAACTGGTAGAGAACCAGCTTAGAGCAGAAAAAAATTAGAGAGAGAGGGGGAAGGGAAGGAGGGAGGGAGGAAGGGAGGGAG
>NW_012271187.1:0-1687 GCF_000151885.1 Dipodomys ordii
CAGGGAGCCGGCCGCGGCTGCCGCCAGCTGGGCCCCGACCAGGCTGCCGGGCTTGGTGGGGTCGAGCGCCACGCCGTGGGGCAGGAACTGGGGCGGGTAGCCGGCGTAGGCCCCGGCCAGGCTGCCAGGGTAGGTCATGCCCGCGGGAGGCAGCGGGAACACTGTCTGGCCGGGCTTGTAGGGAGACACCGGAGCCACCAGCCCAGAGCCCAGCACCGAGGACGAGGTGGGCGCACTGGGGCCCGAACCGGAGCTGGAGCCGGAGGAGCTACCACAATCCGAGCCTAGAGTTTTGCCCCCGGGCCCCCCATCTGGGTGCTGGTTCACGTCCACGTTAATTCCGCCACCGCAGCTAATCCGGCCGTGCGCCAGCCCCGTGGGTCCCCCTTCGGCCGAGGCGCCCCCGGCGCCCTTGCTGCCGCCGCCACCGCCCGCGTCTGGGTCTTTCTTGTCATCCTTGCCCTCGGGGCCGCCCCCGGCCGAGGGCAGCATGCCTCCTGGAGAACAGGCCGAGGCGCTAGAGCTGGGGCTGCCTGTCCTGGGCGTGAATGGCTGGCAGGTGGCGCTCGGTACCCGGAATCCCGACTTCTCGGCCGAAACACCCCCGCCGCCGCCCCCGCCGCCTCCACCTCCACCGCCGCCTCCCGGCTCCTTCTTATCCGAGCCAGGTTTGGAGTACGGCTTGAAACTCGACTTGTCCTCCACGCCGATGTCGCTCAGCTTCAGGGGGCCCGACTTGGCGTCCTTGTCGCCCCCAGCGCCGCCGCCAGCACCACCCGCGCCGCCCCCGTTGTTGGCGACCGAGGAGAGTTTGGAAGAGGGCGAGGGGTCGGGCTTCCCTATCTGCGAGCATGTCTGCGCCAGCAGCGCCAGTGGGCTCTTCTTGGCATCGAGCTGTGGAGTCAGAGGAGGGAGGGGGGGTCACACAGAGGGAAAAAAGGGGGGAGGGGAAAGAAATCCTTTAGCATCCTGGCTTCCGGGGTTCTACCTTCCCTCCGCGACACCCCAGAAGCGCATCTCCACCGTGGGGCGCAATCTTTAGGCGGCACCCCCTCTGTACCGCACCTCACCCCTTAAAGATTTTCGTCCTTGGCAAAGAGGAATAAGAACCCCACTCGGCACTTCTTCCGGTCTTTCCTAATGTTCTCTTATCTCTAACTGGATTTGAGAAGAGAAAGAAAGAAAAGAAAGAGAAGGAAGGAAGGAAAGAAAGAAGGAGGGGAAAGAAAAGAAGGAAAAGGAAGGTATAGGAAGGAAGAAAAGGAAGGAAAGAGAAAAAGAAAAAAAGAAGAAAGAAAAGAACCTATTTTGGTTTTCAGATCCTACAAGTAGAACTGTACCCCCTCCCCCGAAAACACCCCTTAATTCTTCAGAGTAGGGCTTGGGCGGTTGGCGCTTTGGAGGCTCTGTACACGCTGGGGCTTCAGAGGAGGCAGAGGAGCGCGACTTTGGGGCCGCGTTACAGGCTCCGGTCCGCCTGCGGGACCAAATGGGGGAGGGCTTGGGTTGGGTAGGGGGCTTTAATACTAAAATGAGAAACTACTTTGGGCCGCCTTGCTCCCTCGCATTTGCACTCTGTTCCACCTCCTTCGTTCCCCCTTTCCACCCTAGTTTTGAGATGCGGAAGCACTATTATTCTTTACCCCCATCCCGGAGCTGAATCACTCCGATCTCCTCCCCGCCCCCC
>NW_012271187.1:1737-3873 GCF_000151885.1 Dipodomys ordii
GCCTTGAGCTGAAGAGCTGAGGGACAGCGCCCAGGCCCAGAGTTCAGGCCCCATGACCGGACCCCCCCCAAAAAAAAAAAAAGCTAAGGGAGAGCTCAAGGCTCTGAGTTCAAGCCCCAGTACGATCACAGAGAGAGAGGGGGAGGGAGTAGGAGGGAGGGAATATGGTGGTGAGGTGGACAGGGATACAGGAGCAAAGAAAAGAGTATCAGTTCCAATGAAAAAGGCCTGAGAGGCTTCCAGGAGGAGGCAACATTTGACCCAAGGAAGAATACAGGAGTTTTGAGTTGCTGGAACATGAAAAAGAGGGTGGTGGGTGACAGGCCAGGCCCAGGACTCAGTGTGGTGTTACACAGACACATCACTTACCTGTTGCCCTCTTCTTCCTCACTTGTGAAGAGAGAGTAATGGGGCTGGGAATAAACCTGTGCGTGAAGTGTTAAGTGTGAACAGAACGAGCATTGTTGGCAATGTTCTACTCACCCCTGTGTGCACAGTAAAGTGTCAGTTTTGGAGACAATTTTCACTATTAAGTGGTCACACAGTAATGAAGACACCACTCAAATCCAAGTGGCCTCATCTCCCATCCATTGGCCTTTATACCTGCATTTTCTGGCTTTGCATTAAATTCGGAGGGAATGTAGAAGGAGAGGAAGAGCAGTGTGTGGAGGGAGAAACTCTACAAGAGGTCAGTACTGATGGACTTCTTGCGGGGGGGGGGGAGGGTTGGGGGGATCTGGTGTTCCAGGAGCAACTGATGGGTACAGTTGAGCTGGTATTCAGGAATGGATTTGGGGGAGGGGGAGTAGCTAGCTGGTGGCAGAGGTTTGAACAGTGAGAGCTAAGGAGAGGTAGGACAGGAAGGACAGGCAGATGGACCATGTTATAAGCACATTGATGGAGTGTTGTGGGACCACAAGGAGCAAAAGGATTAACCAAAAAGGTTGTTCCCAATAGAATCAGATGTGGGAGTGAAAAGAAAGATACTTGTTTTCGCTGGGTGTGGTGGCTCCCTGATGCACAGGCAAGAGGCCTGCAAGTTTGAGGCCAGCCTGGGCAGCGTAGCAAGACCCTGTCTCCAAGAACAACAACAAAAAGATACCTGTGTTTGAGAACCACTAAGATCTGGGTGGTAGGTTGGGCATTTCCAATTTATTATGATGATTGGGGATCAAACCCAGGGTTTCACATATTCTAGCACAGAACACCTCCCCCCAGCCCCTTGAATGTATTATTTTCCTTGAGCTTCATAACAGCCCAAAGTAGCCTGGGATCAATGTAACCATTTTATTGATAAGAAAACTGAGTCATAGAGCCAGCCAGAGGGGGAGTTACACATCAGCTGACTCTGTTTACCATGTGGCTGCAAGCTGTTCTGGCTGTCAGAATGTCCCTTGCACTCTGAGTGACCCCACCAGGCACTGCTGTCCAGCCAGGACTCAAAAGTCTTTCAGAGTCCAGTATACCTGAGGCACATCCTGGGCTCAGCACCCCTGGGACTCTGGGGGCGTCCACTAGCCACATGGTAGGATAGCATGCTTGGCTTCTGGTCTGACAGAATGGGTTCATGAAAGCTGGCTTGGCTGGAGACATTGAGCAACAACCTTAATCTCACTGAACCTCAGCTGAGGTAGGCGGGCAGGGCGAGAGAGCATGAGCTCTGGACTGGAGGCAGAGGATGAAAGCCCAGCTGGAAGCAACAGACACCAGACGAGGTGAAATGACAGGGTGCCTGTTTTTATTTCAACAGAATGCTAGCAAGTCGTTTTTTTAGGTGGGTGCAGGGGAAGAATTAGACAGAAAGTAAGATTGCCCAGGACTTAATAATTGCCGAGGACAGGTGATGGGTTTATCCTTCTACCCCTAGGTGTCTAAAAATGTCCACAGTAAGAAATAGATAATAACACAGAAGAGCTTTCTCCATAGTTGGATGAAATCTGACTATCTGCACTGCCCCCTCTCCAGCCAGGTCAAAACGTCTGCTTCCTAGATCTACTTTAAAATCCCCTCAAGCTGGATGCTGGTGGCTCAAACCTGTAATACTAGCTAGGACAGACTGGCTGAGATCTGAGGATTCTGGTTTGAAGCCAGTTCAGGCAGGAAACTCTGTGAGACTCTTATAGTCAATTAACTACC
>NW_012271188.1:0-2708 GCF_000151885.1 Dipodomys ordii
CTGTCCCTCAGCTCTTCAGCTCAAGGCTAGAACTCTACCACTTGAGCCACAGCACCACTTCTGGCTTTTTTCTTTTTGCTTATGTGGTGATGAGGAATTGAACCCAGGGCCTCATGCATGCAAGGCAAGCGCTTTACCACTGAGCCACCTTCCCAGCCCGACAGAGAAACTCTTATCTCCAATTAACCAACAGAAAGCCAGAAGCAGAGCTGTGGCTAGACTGGTACAGTGCTAGCCTTAAGCAAAAGAGCTCAGTGACAGCACTCAAGCCCTGAGTTCAAACCCCAGGATCAGCACACATACACACAAAATTGACCAAGCCAGGCGCTGGTGGCTCACGCCTGTAATCCTAGCTACTCAGGAGGCTGAGATCTGAGGATCTCGGTTCAAAGCCAGCCCGGGCAGGAAAGACCGTGAGACTCCTATCTCCAATAAACCACCAGAAAACTGGAAGTGGCGCTGTAGCTCAAGTGGTAGAGCGCTCGCCTTGAGCTGGAGAGCTGAGGGACAGCGCCCAGGCCCAGAGTTCAAGCCCCACGACCAACCAAAAAAAAAAAAAAGAAAAGAAAAAAATTGACCAGATGATAGTGATGGCTATGTATCATGCCTATAATCTTAGTTACTTAGGAGGCTGAGATCTGAGGACTGAGGTTCAAAGTCATCCAGGGCAGACAAATCCTCAAGACTCTTATCTCCAATTAACCAACAAAAATGCTGGACTAGAGACATGGTTCAAGTGATGGAGCACCAACCTTGAGTAAAAAACAAAAAAAAACAAAAGCTGAGCAAGTACACGAGGCTCTGAATTCGAGTCCTAATACCACCACAAAAAAATAAGGAAAAAATGTGCTTTTACTTTACATCATATTTCCTAGCTTAGAAATCTAGATTTTGGACCAAATCATTTTAAGTACCCAAGTGCTAATTAGCTGTATCTATTTCTATTTCTCCTGGGAGAGGAACAGGTGCCAGGGGAAAGGACAGGCTGCCTTCGCGTCAGTGCTGGTAGTGTTGCTCATGACACTTCTAACAAATCCTTCCTGGCAGGAACTGTCTGCAAAGTGCTCGGGCCCATGCCGCAGGGGTGCGCACGGAGGCATTTAGTGGAGGTGGCAGTGGTTGCAGCAGTTCTGAAGGCCTAGACAGGTGCCAGGCACCAGGCAGGCCCCTCCTGTGAAGGCTCCCGCAGAATTCCTGACTCCTCTGGGCAAGGCTTCCTTAGCCCCATTCCACAGATGGGGAAACAAAGGCTCAAGGAGGGGGGACTCATCACCCAAGACCACCACTACTGAGTGGCTGGGCTCAGGTTCCCATGGCAGTCCCTCACTCAGGTGGCGCCTGATATGGGTGATGTCGAATGCAATCAGGATACAGGGGTCCAGCTTCCACCGGACACCCCCGGGTTCCCAGGATCAGGTCAGCCCAGGGCCAGCAGACACCGCCACCCATCCTGGGCCGGCAGCCACCTGGGGTGAGTCCTATTGAGGCCTGGACTCAGGAAGGCCCCGGCCCTCTAATGACCAACTGGCTCAACACACCACCCACACGCCTGGGAGAGAGGCACACAGTGGGTGCGGGGCCTCTGAGTCACACCGCTGGCCATCGCTGTGGGCTCCTGGAGGCCTGGTCCAGGGCCGCAGCCTGCCCCCAGGAAAGCTGGAGACAGGCAGCAGCAGAGCGGCAGCCTTTTGGGCGTGGAGTGTTCTGACAGGCAGGATGTGGCTTTCCTCCTACCATCCTCCCCTGGCTGTGTAGCAGGTGTCAGTGGGTGGAGAATGGCCAGCCCTTTGCACAGGAGCGGCCTGAGCCCTGCTGCCAGGGCCCTGCTGCACAGCCCCACTGTGCAGGTGAGGAAGCCTGGAGTTCCACGAGGTAGACCACCCCTAAGGTAGAAAGCAGTCCTTCCAGGTTGGGAAGGTGGCTTAGTGGTAGAGTGCTTGCATAGCATGCATGAAGCCCTGGGTTCCATTCCTCAGTACTACTAATCAGAAAAAGCCAGAAGTGGAGCTGTGGCTCAAGTGGTAGAATGCTAGCCTTGAGCAAAAGGAGCTCAGGGACAGTGCCCACGCCCTAAGTTCAAGGCCCAGGACTGGAGCAAAAAAAAAAAAGGAAGGAAGGAATCCTTCCCCTCAGCTGCCGCCCCTTCCCCATCATAAAGCATACCCTCACCTCTGTCAGCTCTCGTCTAGGTTCTGAGGCAGCAATAGAATTGTCCAAGCAGGTTGGGAAGGTGGCTCAGTGGTAGAGTGCTTGTCTAGCATACATGAAGCCCTGGGTTCCATTCCTCAGTACCACATAAACAGAAAAAGATGTAAGTGGTGCTGTTTCTCAAGTGGTAGAGTACTAGCCTTCAAAAGAAGCACAGGGCTGGATGCTGGTAGCTCACGCCTGTAATCCTAGCTACTCAGGAGGCTGAGATCTGAGGAACGAGGTTTGAAGCCAGCTGGGGCAGGAAAGTCCATAAGAGTCTTATCTCCAATTAACCGCCTTTAAAACACAGAAGTGGAGGGGCTAGGAAGGTGGCTCGGTGTTAGAGCGCTTGCCTTGCATGCATGAGGCCCTGGGTTCCATTCCTCAGCACCACATAGGCAAAAAAGAAAAAAGCCGGAAATGGCACTGTGGCTCAAGTGGTAGAGCGCTAGCCTTGAGCTGAAGAGCTGAGGGACAGCGCCCAGGCCCAGAGTTCAGGCCCACGACCGGAACCAAAC
>NW_012271189.1:0-373 GCF_000151885.1 Dipodomys ordii
TGGTAGAGCACTAGCCTTGAGCTGAAGAGCTGAGGGACAGCGCCCAGGCCCAGAGTTCAGGCCCCACGACCAGACCCCCCCAAAAAAAAGAAAAACTGTCAAATTTTCTTTAGGAATTAGGATAATCTAATTGACAGAAGTATACCAAATGTATATTTTGTCAGTTATCAAATTTCAGTCAAGTAAAATACAAGTTACAGTTTTTTGTTTATTGTTCTGGTCCTAGGTCTCCACCTCCAGCTTTTTGCTGGTTAAAGATTAAGAGTCTCACCCGGTGCTGGTGGCTCATGCCTGTAATCCTAGCTACTCAGGAGGCTGAGATCTGAGGATCGCTGTTCAAAGCCAGCCTGGGCAGGAGAGACCGTGAGACTCC
>NW_012271189.1:4813-6967 GCF_000151885.1 Dipodomys ordii
CTGTCCCTCAGCTCTTCAGCTCAAGGCTAGTGCTCTACCACTTGAGCCACAGCACCACTTCTGGCTTTTTCAGCTTATGTGATGCTGAGGAATCAAACCCAGGGCCTCATGCATGCAAGGCAAATACTCTACCACTGAGCCCAAGAAGGCTGTTTTAATTGTATCTGTTTTGTTTTGTTTTGTTTGTTTTTTCATCAGTCATGGGTCTTGAACTCAGGGCTGAGCACTGTCCTTGAGTTTTTTTGCACAAGGCTAGTTACCATTCTACCACTTGGAGCCACAGCTTCACTTCTGGTTTTCAATTGGTTAATTGGAGTTTCACTGACTTTCCTTGCCAGATTGACTTTAAACTGATCTTCAGATCTCATCCTCTTCTGGAGCTAGGATTACAGGCATTAGCCACCAGCTCCTGGCTAATTATACCTGTTGTAACAATGACAACAAAAAGCTATTTTTTTGGGGGGGGGGTTGGTGGTGGGGCTTGAACTCTGTGCTTGGGCACTGTCTGCTTGAGCCACAGCACCACTTCCGGTTTTCTAGTGGTTTATTGGAGATAAGTATCTCGTGGACTTTCCTACCTAGGCGGCTTTGAACATGATCCTCAGATCTCAGCCTCCTGAGAAGCTAGAATTACAAATGTGAGCCACCGGTGCCAAGCAAAAAGCTATTTTTAAGTAGGCACTTCTGGTACAATTCAGATAAATATTTAATAATTTGAGGTTTTAACTTTTTATTAATAAATATCTACATGTACAATGCAAGTAAGAGAGGATTGAAACTTGATAGCTTTTCAGAGAAAATCATTGAGAATTGAACAGCAAATCCTGAGACCTCTTCTGAATCACAAGTAAACATTTAGAAAACAGTTTATTTACTTCCATTAAGAAAATATTTTTTGGGGCTGGGAAGGTGGCTCAGTGGTAGAGCACTTGCCTTGCATGTGTGAGGCCCTGGGTTCAATTCCTCAGCATCACATAAGCAAAAAAAAAAAAAAAAGCTGAAAGTGGCCCTGTGGCTCAAATGGTAGAGTGCTAGCCTTGAGCTGAAGAGCTGAGGGACCACAGAGTTCAGGCCCCACGACCGGACCCCAAAAAAAAAAGAAAAGAAAATTTTTTTTTGTTAAATTTTTTGTTAAAACTCAACTTCCAAATATCTGAGTACATCTAACTCCTTATTGTTATTTTGTTCTAACATTCTTAGTCTGTATACTTTGTTGTAATTTTTAAAAGACTATTGTAGCTATTGTATTGTTTTAACTGTAAACTTTTACTTTACAGGGTGATTTTGTAGACAGAGGTTACTATAGTTTGGAGACCTTCACATACCTTCTTGCACTAAAGGCTAAATGGCCTGATCGCATTACACTTTTACGAGGAAATCATGAGAGTAGACAGATAACACAGGTGTATGGATTCTATGGTAAGGATTTTTCTTGCTCTAATTCTGAATATTATTTTATTTGCCTTTTGAAAACAAACTCACTCAAAGCATGCTTATGTTTATTTTCATTTATTTCCCTTTAACTTTTTTTTTTTCGCCAGTCCTGGGGTTTGAACTCAGGGCCTGGGAACTGTCCCTGAGCTTCTCGACCACTTGAGCCACAGTGCCACTTCTGTTTTTTTCTGTTTATGTGGTACTGAGGAATTGAACCCAGGGCTTCATGCATGTTAGGCAAGCACTCTACCACTGAGTCACATTCCCAGCCCCTAACTTGAGTTTGTGTATGTGCGTGCGTGCGTGCGCGCGCGTGTGTGTGTGTATGTGTAACAGTATCTCACTATATAACCCATGCTGGTCTGGAACTGCTGTGTAGCACAGGCTGTCCTTAAACTCACAGTCCTCCTGCCTAAGCCTCCTTATTTCAGGGATTACAGTTGTAGGATGTCATCCCTGGTTGTTCCCTGTTCCCTGTTAACATTTTTTTTCTTGGTTCTAGTCCTAGGGCTTGAACTCAGGACCTGGGTGCTCTCTCTGAGTTGTTTTTGCTCAAGGCTAGCTACCACTTGAGCCACAATTCCACTTCCAGCTATTTGCTATAATTGGACATAAGAGTTTCATGGAGCTGGGCGCTGGTGGCTCACGCCTGTAATCCTAGCTACTCAGGAGGCTGAGATCTGAGGATCGCGGTTCAAAGCCAGCCCGGGCAGGAGAGAC
>NW_012271190.1:0-1994 GCF_000151885.1 Dipodomys ordii
TGTCAACCATGGGGCTTGAACTCTGGGCCTCGGGCTGTCCCTCAGCTCTTCAGCTCAAGATTTCAGCTTCTTAGCTAGGATTACATACATGAGTCACCTGTGCCAGCTAAGTTCTTTATCTTTTTAAAAGCTGTTATACTGGGTGCCAGTGGCTAACGCCTATAATCCTAGCTACTCAGGAGGCTGAGATCTGAGGATCTCAGTTCAAAGCCAGCTAGAGCAGGAAAGTCTGTGAGACACTTATCTGCAATTAACCGCCGGAAAATCAGAAGTGGCTCAAGTGGTAGAGTGCTTGCCTTGAACTAAAGAGCTGAGTGACAGTGCCCAAGCCCAGAGTTCAAGCCCCACGAATGACAAAAAATAAAAAGCAGGTTATTAGATAGCTGGGAAGGTGGCTCAGTGGTAGAGTACTTGCCTTGCATGCATGAAGCCCTGTGTTCGATTCCTCAGCACCACATAAGCAGAAAAAGCTGGAAATGATGCTGTGGTTCAAGTGGTAGAGCACTAGCCTTGAGATGCAGAGCTGAGGGACAGCATGCAGGCCCAGAGTTCAGCCCCCAGGACTGACCAAAAACAAAAAACAAAAAACCAGGTTTTTAGAGCCATATACGTAGAAGTATAGCCAGCACTGGTGGCTCTTGCCTGTAATCCTAACTACTCAGGAGGCTGAGATTTGAGTTCAAAGCTAGCCCAGATAGGAAAGACTGTGAGACTCTTACCTCCAATAAACTACACACAAAAAAAAAAAAAGCCAGAAATGGAACTGTGGTACATGTGATAGAGCACTAGCCTTGAACAAAAAAAGCTTAAGAAGGGTGTTTAGGCCCTGAGTTCAAGCCCAGGACCAGAACTTAGTAGATGGGAAATTTTTTTTTGGAGGGTGAGGTCTGGCCCTTGGGGTTTGAACTCTGGGTCTTATGCTCTCCTTGGCTTTTTTTAGTAGCATTCTACCACTTGATCCAGGCCTCCTGACGCTATAGTAGATGACATTGGAGAAGGATTATGCTATTTGGTATTGGACTTAACTAAATATTTCACTATTTATTTATTTATTTATTTGGTCGGGCGTGGGGCTTGAACTCTGGGCTTGGGCGCTGTCCCTCAGCTCTTCAGCTCAAGGCGAGCGCTCTACCACTTGAGCCACAGCACCACTTCTGGCTTTTTTCTTTTTGCTTATGTGGTGCTGAGGAATCGAACCCAGGGCCTCATGCATGCAAGGCAAGTGCTCTACCACTGAGCCACCTTCCCAGCCCCAGATTAAGTGATTTTTATTTTTATTTTTTTTTGGGGGGTCTGGTCGTGGGGCCTGATTTTTATTTTTATTTTTTTTGGGGGGGTCCAGTCGTGGGGCCTGAACTCTGGGCCTGGGCACTGTCCCTCAGCTCTTCAGCTCAAAGCTAGCGCTACCACTTGAGCCACAGTGCCACTTCTGGCTTTTTTCTTTTTACTTATGTGGTGCTGAGGAATCCAGCCCAGGGCCTCATGCATGCAAGGCAAACGCTCTTCCACTGAGCCACCTTCCCAGCCCCAAGATTAAGTGATTTTTAAACCTAACTATCTCTCTTGGGTAGAAAGCAGACAAAAGAAAAAAAAAAGCAGTGGGAACCTGTGGCTCATGCCTGTAATCCTAGCTACTCAGGAACCTGAAGATCTGAGGACTGCAGTTCAAAGCCAGTACAAGAAGTACTGGCTTTGGACTCTTATCTCCAATAAGCCACTCAGCAAAAGCCAGAAGTGGTGCTATGGCTCAAGTGGTAGAGCACAAAGAGGCTCAGAAACAGCGCCCAGGCCTGAGTTCAAGTCTCAGGTCTGGCAAAAAAAAAAAAAAGGCAGAAGATGTAGGTCTCTTGGACTGGATATTAAGAATGTGTGGTCTAATGCCGGGCGCTGGTGGCTCAAGCCTGTAATCCTAGCTACTCAGGAGGCTGAGATCTGAGGATCTCGGTTCAAAGCCAGCCGGGGCAGGAGAGACCGTGAGACTCCTATCTCCAATA
>NW_012271191.1:0-2496 GCF_000151885.1 Dipodomys ordii
TCAAGTGGTAGAGCGCTAGCCTTGAGCTGAAGAGCTGAGGGACAGTGCCCAGGCCCAGAGTTCAGGCCCCACGACCGGACCCCCCCCCAAAAAAAATACCTGAGTGAAGAATGTTAAATAAGTCTCTTTCCCGCAGGACTTCTCTGAGTTTTTGATATGTGAATGATCCCTGTGTTCCAATAAAACTTTATTTGTAGACACTTGACATTTCAATTTTATATGATTTTTTATGCAAGTATTATTTTTGCAACATTGTTCAACAATTTTAAAACGTATAAAATTCTGGATGTTGGTGACTAGTACCTACTGTCATCCTAGCTACTGAGGAGGCTGAGATCTGAGATTCCAAGTCAGCCTGGGCAAACAAATCCTAGCCTTTTATGAAATTAACCAGCGAAGAGCTGGAAATGGAAGTGTAACTCAAGTGGTTGAGTGCCAGCCATGAATGAGAGCCAAGAGAGAGTACAACAACAATACAAACGACAACATTAAAAATAGACTTTTAACAATGAAAAGCAAAGTCATACTCATTTTTAACACTGTAGACAGAGACATACCAAGCAACTGTCAAAAGTATCACTGGACTTTTTACTTACATGTGGCTTTTTAGCAACTGCTCCTGTCTCTGGACCAAGAAAAATACTAAGAGATTAGCTGGGTGTTGGTGGCTCATACCTGTTATCTTAGCTATTCCAGAGGTTGAGAATAAAAGAGCCCAGGTTCTAGGCTACCTGGGCCAGAAAAGTTCATAAGACTCTACATAAAAAATAATGCCAACAGCAGGGTGCCGGTGGCTCAAGTCTGTCATCCTAGCTCCTCAGGAGGCTGAGATCTGAGGATTGCGGTTCAAATCCAGCCAGGGCAGGAAAGTCTGTGAGACTCTTATCTCCAATAAACCACCAGAAAAACGGAAGTGGTGCTGTGCCTCTTCACAAGTTCCTCAGCCCACAGTCTGCAGGTCTGGCATCCAGGACAGAATTCAGCGGAGGGCAAAACAGCCTTCCCCTCCCTTCAAGCCAGGAGTTCAAAACAAAAACAACAGAAATCGAGGCTAGACGTGTAGCTCAAGTGGTAGAGTGCCAGCCTAGAAAGCTAAGTCCTGTGATTAAATCCTAATACCTCCTTTGTGTATGTGCATGCCAGTCCTGGGGCTTGAACTCAGGGCGTGGGTGGGTGCTATCCCCGAGCTGCTTCTGCTCAAGGCTAGAGCTCTACCACTTGAGCCACAGCTCCACTTCTGACTTTGAGTAGTTTACTGGAGATAAGCATCCCATGGACTTTCCTGTCTGGGCTGGCTTCAAACTGTAGTCCTTAGATCTCAGCCTCCTGAGTTGCTAAGATTACAGGCGTGACATCTCGATAGCATGCCAATTTTTTTATTTATTTAAAGCATGGTGGTGGTTAAGCAATCGTGAAACAACTGTTCTAGTTATTTTTTTCTTATTTATGATTTATTGGGGCTATTATTATTGGGGCTATTACTGGGGCTTGAACTCAGGGCCTCACTCTTGATTTGCCATTTCCCAGCTCTACTGCTTGAGTCACACACTTTTGCCTTTTTGGCTGGTTAATTGGAGATTGTCCCCTGGGCTGGCTCAGAACACAAATCCTCAGATCTCAAAGCCTTCTGAGAGTTTGCTCCTGTTATTAATAACACATCCACCTTCTGGGGCATGGTCCCACACTTGGTGGGGAGTCTGACCAGACTCCTGGTCTATCCAGGTGATAAGGACAATGAGTCTGGGTGGCTGACTTGACCAAGGCCACCCAGGCCAGTGAAGGCCAGGGTGTCACCCAACTCTGAACCCCAAGTCCTTACCTTGTTGCTTCCAGGTCTCAGTTGTGCAGTGTCTTGCTGTTATTTGCAGTTGAAGGTGACAAAACTCAGCATTCGTCTATTCCACAGGCAGCGGAGGCCTGGGAACTCCTCTTTCCTCCAGGAAGCTGAACTGTTTGGACTGAGGGCCTAGATATTTTGGTTTCTTCCTGCCTATGGCTCCAAGCCTCTCAGCTGGTCTCCTTGGATCCCTGGATGCCCTGAGTCCATAAGGCATTGCTTTGGGTAGGTTCTGTCCTGGGCAGGACCTCAAGGAAGCATGGGCTAATTATGGCTATTGGCGCCTGGGAGGAAAGGGCCAGGCCAAGTTTGTTCTTCCCTCCACATTCACGGCTTGTTTTTAGGAGAGCCTTGGATGCATAATTAGGGAGAATTGCAGGCTTATGACCTAGATGCCTTACAGAGTCTTCACCCAACCTTCTGATTAAGCTCTGAGTGAGGGATTCTTACCAGGCTAACCAAATACTTGCATGTCTACCTTCACTGCAGGTTCCTCTCATTTCCAGATTGTGCTAGGTTCTCTCTAGAACACATGTCATGGCAGGATTCACTAAACAAATGCCATCCAAGTCTGGCGCTGGCTTCTTAAAGCGATTAGCAAATCAGACCTCATTCCAGTTATCTAGAGTGTCCCTCACTGCAGGGCACTCAAACGTGAA
>NW_012271191.1:8891-9626 GCF_000151885.1 Dipodomys ordii
CAGGGCAGCAAGCAGCATGGGCAGGTGGAGGATTCGAATTTCATACCCTGATTCATAGTTTTCACAATTCCATGTGCAATTTCAGAACGATTCGTCATTCACTGCTGACATGTCGCCCTTTGGCGTAGAGGAACGAGAAGAGCCCTTGTCTGTGCTCTCTGACCCCGAGCTGCTCTGGTTCTGCTGTTCTGACCCTGCACTGGAGGTCACTGTGGATGAGGATGTGGAGGAGGAGCGAGTCTTTTCCTTAAAGTCTGTGATAATGACGGTGACGTTGCCCACCGTTACTGCCAACTGCTGTGCAGTGCTCCTGTCCACGTTTTTCAGCCGGGGCCTGAAACACCAAGGGGGTCAGTCAAGTAAGTTGCATCATCAGTACAAGGAAGACTTCAAGACACTGTGAAAATAAATATAACTGCCGATCACACATGCTAGCTGCCCTCAAAAGTGTGCTGATTTCAACAGACAGCTAAAACTTTGGAATGTAGAATTATTAATATTCTCAAGTCTTGTTTTAGTCACATAGTGATAGAAAAGGCCATCATACCCACCCGTAGCTCTTCCCTCCACACCTCCCTCAGCCTCAAACCCACAGGTATAAGAAATTCAGAATAGCCTTTTGTATTTCATTCCAGTTCTGAAGTACCTTGAGGTGTGATTTGTTTCACTGGTCTTTGTTGTAGCATTTGCAGACTGTATACTGTTAGCTTCGCTGGGAGGATCTTTCAGAATATC
>NW_012271192.1:0-1642 GCF_000151885.1 Dipodomys ordii
GGCTCAGTGGTAGAGCGCTTGCCTTGCATGCATGAGGCCCTGGGTTTGATTCCTCAGCACCACATAAGCAAAAAGAAAAAAGCCAGAAGTGGCTCAAGTGGTAGAGCACTAGCCTTGAGCTGAAAAGCTGAGGGACAGCGCCCAGGCCCAGAGTTCAGGCCCCACGACCTGACCCAAATAAATAAATAAAACACACCCCCATTTCAGGCTAACCTTAAGTTTAGAGCATTTATAATAAAGTACAAAACATGTAAAAAAACAGAATGTTAGCGTAGTGAGCTCCCTTCCCACAGCTTCCCTAGTACACTCCCTCCCTTCTCTACAGCTTAGCATGCTCTCTTCCTAGGCAACGCTAGGCCCACTTAGTAAAGGCAGTAAATAACCAGCCTGATGGCACTTCTCTGGGGAAGTTGCCATGATATAAGGCAACAGGAGCCCCTTAGAGTGACCTTCAGGTCTGGGCAGCTGCAGGGCCCCTTATCTACTATTTGGATAGCAGCCATAAATCCTAGCCCACAGGTCACACCGGGGTCTCCGCCTTCTAGCCCCTCCTAAACCTTCTAGGTTATATAGGTCACCCCAGACAATAGCCCATTGCTTCTTCTCACTTCTCCCTTGTGAGAAGGGGTCTTGCTGGCTCCTTTCCCAGCAATAAACCTGTTAGGTTTTTAAAAAGAGGTGGCCGAGTAAGAACAGCACCAGCACGCACGTGGTATTCAGGTCCTTTATCCGAGTCACGGCACCATTTATGTTAGGTTTTTAAAAAGAGGTAGCCGAGTAAGAACAGCAGCAGCACGCACATGATATTCAGGTAAGGGGTAGGTTTATTCAGTAGACCTGCTGGGACCAGGCAAGGGTGGCACTCCACGTGGCTGGGAAAGAGAGAGAGCAAGAAAAGAACAGAGAGCTAGAATAGAACAGAGAGAGCAAGAAAAGAGCAGCAAGAGCAAGAGGGCGTCTGGGCCTGGGCTAGGCCTTATGTAGGGTATGGGCAGGGAAAGGTGTGGCCACATCAAATTCAGATGTGACCTCAGCAGATGCAGATGTGACCTCTTCCAGGTGTCCCAGTTGCCTAGGTAACACAGGTACTGGGTGGAGACTTTGCTGCGAGGAGGGTGGAGTCTGCTCGCCATCCAGGAGCGGACCTTACAAAACCTTTCTTTGTTCTCTGTACCTGGTTGTCTTCTTCATGTTCTCTGTACCTGGATGTCTTCTTTGTGGTTCTCTGGTATGTCTAATAATCTTTCAGAATCAATCTCTCTTTCCCTCCTTCCCTGTTTCTCTGTATTATAGTTTAGGCATGGCTGTGAAATAAGAAGGGGGTCTTTTGAGCTTTTTTTTCTGCCCAGCTGACCTCAAAACTTTCACAATTCCATTTTGAAAAGCCCTTTATTTTCATAAAATTCACTAAGTACTACAACGGTAAGGATCCTTGAAGCGGGAAAAAAATTAGCAGAACTGTCACATAAAATTTTATTTCCCAGTTGTCATGTCGAAAACGAGCTTTACAACGTTGGTGGGGGGGGGGAGGATTGGGTGGAGGGGTAGGGGGAAGGCTGGGAAGGGATGTGAAGGGTAAACAAAGGAGGAGGCTGCAATGCTTGATAAGAAATGTACGCATTATCCTGCCCATGTAATTGTA
>NW_012271193.1:0-659 GCF_000151885.1 Dipodomys ordii
ATTGTAGACAACAGGAAATTACAAAATAATTTCTTATACAATCCATCTTCATATTACACATCACTGTCATATGGAAACTTACTTTATAAATAATACATATGTATCTTAGATTCAAAAATATGTTATTTTCTCAGGATGAAATCTATCAGTTTCAATCAAGTATATACACTACTCATCATTTAGACTGATTTCTACAGTAATTTTTTTTTTAATTGTGAAATCCCGTATAGAGGGGTTACAAGTACATGAGCAAAGTAATGAGTACATTTCTTATCAAGCATTGTTGCCTCCTCCTTTGTCTCCATCCTACCATCCCTTCCCATCTCCCCCCCCACTCCGCCCCTCCCATACCCCTCCTCCCTCCCCTCCCGCCCCGCCCCTCTCCCCCCTGCGCCAAAGTTTTAAAGTTCGTTTTGCGATATAATGTCTTGTACATCTCATTGTTGCAATGAGTCCACCTGTATCCCTATTGAAACAATTTCTTTTTTCCCTATCCCTCCACAAATTATACCAACATCAAATACAGTGAAAACAGGGTTTATATTGTGTGGGAGGGACATACAAAGCAACAATGAATTCATCTGATAAATATGTTAGAAACAATAGCAAGAAAGAAAAAACATTTGAGTCCTTATTTTGGGGTTCATTTCAACTAACAT
>NW_012271193.1:5184-6836 GCF_000151885.1 Dipodomys ordii
CTCTAGAAACATTAAAAATGTTTGTTGAATGAATAAAAATGTAATCCTATAATAAACTCTACTTGTATAATTACTTAATAGCAAAATTTTTGTTACTAGACAGGATATAGAATGTTTTCTTTGCTTTTAGGAAATGTATCTTGTTTTAGATAATTATATCAATATCTTCAATCAATTTTTAATAATTCAATCACATATAAGAATCTTCATATTATAAATTTGAAAGAACCCTTCAAAACAAGAAACAATTGACATAAAAAATGTTTAAATAGGGATACAGGTGGAGCCATCACAACAATGAGATGTACACGTCGTTATGTCGAAAACGAACTTTACAACTTTGGTGCGGGGTTGGGGGAGAGGGGGAGCGGGGAAGATTAGGTGGGGTGGCAGGGGGAGGGTAGGAAGGGATGGGAAGGGGAAACAAAGGAGGAGGCTACAATGCTTGATAAGAAATGTACTCATTATCTTGCCCATGTAATTGTAACGCCTCTGTACAGTAGTTTCACAAAAAAAAAAATATGTTTACAAGACAGATGCCTGGTACTCTGTGGTTTTAACTCAGCCCAAAGCTGGAATGAATTTTATTGATATTTTGTTACATACTATGCTAAATTTCTCTTCCCTTCTTTTCTCTCCCTTCTCCTGTTCTTCTCTTTATTTTTCATGATATGCATCATAGTAAAAGTAGCAAAAGGATAGATTAGTTAGGACCCAGAGGCCCTGGAGAGAAACTGGTTCTGAAAAATGGAAATCATATGCAAAAGAGACATATATGTTGCAAAAAAAAAAAAGATTACAACTAAAACATCACCTACTAAACACCTAATTATAATAGAGGCAACCAGTCAGAGCACAGTTCCAGATCTAAAAACCCAGCCATCTAGACAGAGAACAACAGACTTTTG
Source organism: Dipodomys ordii (assembly GCF_000151885.1). Classification (NCBI taxonomy): domain Eukaryota; kingdom Metazoa; phylum Chordata; class Mammalia; order Rodentia; family Heteromyidae; genus Dipodomys; species Dipodomys ordii. The sequence continues at coordinate 6,093 of NW_012271193.1, forward strand.
ACTGAGATAATTCTCTTCTGAATAAAGTTATTTGCACTCAACATTTGTTGTTTATGGACTTCATTCATTGAATTCCTGTGTCAAGAACTAAAGATTACAATGACAAATATCTTAAACTGAAGTCTGAGAAGACATTTCCTGCAGCTAGGCTGCAACGCTGGCGGGCATTGCCTTAGACAGGACTTCCTTCTGCAACAAATAGGGTCTCTGCAGGCTCTGTCCACTGCAAACTGCAGAAGAAATCAATATTACAAAGGAATTGCCATACCTCCGAGATACTGCCTATCTAGACTGTGTACGACTATTAAGCATGTTAGCTTCTATCTCTATAAGAGAAATACCAAGAAAAGAGAAATAGAAGAGAAAAACGTTTATTTTGGCTCATGGTTTTGAAGGCTTCCCTCCGTGGTGAGTTAGCACTATTGCTTAGGTCCTGGGGTGGGGCAGCACACTATGTGGAAGCCCATGGTAGAAGAAACTGTTCATTGCTTGGCAGTTGGAAAGCAAAAGAGAGTGGAAGGAGCTCGGTCCCAATCACAGCCTCAAAAGAATTGCCCAATGATTGGCATTTCTTCCAATAGCCCACTCTCGGAAGACGTGGAAAAACTCAGGCAAGTCCTCTAGAAAATAACCTTCGGTTTTGTTTAACTGTTGATAGTATCTTTTCATTGTATTTCATTTCTCCCTAAATTAGAGAGCAATTGTGTTTTCTACTGAATAGTGGGGTTCTTTTTTTAAATATAT
>NW_012271194.1:0-770 GCF_000151885.1 Dipodomys ordii
CGACCAAAAAAAAAAAAAGTAGTATGCAAATAATCCAATACAGAGAGTCTGAGTTCAAGCCCCCGTAAAAAACACTCAACTAGATGTGACTTCAACTGAGTCTCCCAGGGCAAGCATCAAAAATTTAGATTTAATCTCCAGTTTATAAGTATAAAGAAACAAAAGAGGGCTGGGAATGTGGTTTAGTGGTAGAGTGCTTGCCTAGCATGCATGAAACCCTGAGTTCGATTCTTCAGTTCCACATAAACAGAAAAAGCCAGAAGTAGCACTGTGGGGTAGAGTGCTAACCTTGAGCAAAAGAAGCTCAGGAACAGTTCCCAGGCCCTGTGTTCAAGCCCCATATTGGCAAAAAAAAAAAAAAAAAAGCCAACAGAAGAAAAGCTAAATGACATCATGAGAAAGCAAGTAGACATAACCAAAAAAGAAGACATTCCACAAAGGAAAATGGCCTTATTTCTTACCACGTAGAATTTACACAACATAGTTATAAAGACTAAAATGAGTTAACTCATCCTTGCCCATGCTAAGCAAAAGCTCACTCATCACAGCAATAACTGCACAGATGCCACCCAGACTCTGTTTATAGGGATCATGTCTGATAGCTGTACAACAGTCCTATAATAATAATAATAAAAGATTCCAAGGTACTTTTTGGAGAATGCTCTCAGGAAAGCACCTAAAAGCAGTAATGTGAGATTCGGGGCTGGGAATGTGGCTTAGTGATAAGAGTGCTTGCCTCTAGGGCTGGGAAGGTGGCTCAGTGGTAGAGC
>NW_012271194.1:8760-10871 GCF_000151885.1 Dipodomys ordii
GAAGAGCTGAGGGACAGCGCCCAGGCCCAGAGTTCAGGCCCCACGACCGGACCAAAAAAAAAAGAAAGAATGAATGAATGAATCTGGACTGGGTGTATGACTCAGTGAAAACCTGCCAACCATGCGTGAAGGTACTGAGTTCAATTTCCAGTAGAAGAAAATAATTAAGTTAATGAATGACGAATCTATCATTTAAAATTGTTGGTCAGAACAAGAGTGATAGTGGTAATGCTATAAGCTAAAAATTCACATAGTGGAGGTAACATCTATGAAATAGGTAGGTCATCCATATTAAATTATAAAGCCTTATAGACCAAGAGCAAATGAAGTTTATAGGTCAGTGATGCAGTACTAAAGAATTTAATTAGCACTGTAACAATTACATGCCTCTACCCTGGAACTCAGAAGGCTGAGACAGGAAGACAAGTGCAAGGCCAAACTGTGCTACAGTAAGAGGCCCTATCTCAAAGGGGAAAAAAAGTTTAATTCTCAAGGGCAGAACCTGTGTGAATGTGGGCATGTGTATACTCATACACTTTTTTTTTTTTTGCTATGGGCTGTGAACCACAAATAGTTTGTTTTTTTTTAATGAAACCATTATCTACTCTTGCCACAAAATAGTAATTATGACATTGAGCAAATTACTTAACAATTCAGCTTCCCCACCTATGAAAATAAGTTATGTTCTTTCCTTTTTATTTTTGGTGCCATCCCTGGGCTTAAACTGTGCTATGAACTGCTTTTTGCTCAAGACTGAAACTTTACCACTTGAGCCACAGCTCCACTTCCAGGGTTGTTTTGTTTAGGTAGTTAATTGGAGATAAGAGTCTCTTAGAAGACTTTCCTGCCCAAGCTGGCTTTGAATTGCAGACCTCACATCTCAGCCTCCTGAGTAGCTAGGATTACAGGACTGAGCTCCAGCATCCAGTGGTAAAGTACTTCAGTGGTGTGATCAGGTCTGAGCTTGATCATATCCCAAGGGGAAGGGGGAGGCACATGCACTAGACACTATCATGTATCTAATATAATGGAACAATAAAAAGATGTCATTAGAAAAAGAATAGTGAGGGCTGGGAAGGTGGCTCAGTGGTAGAGCGCTTGCCTTGCATGCATGAGGCCCTGGGTTCGATTCCTCAGCACTACATATGTAAAAAAGCCGCAAGTGGCGCTGTGGCTCAAGCGGTAGAGCGCTTGCCTTGAGCTGAAGAGCTGAGGGACAGCGCCCAGGCCCAGAGTTCAGGCCCCACAACCGGCAAAAAAAAAAAAAAAAAAAGAATGGTGATGAGCCAGAGCATTCCCCACAATGACTCCATGACCATTAGTGGGTACTCTACTTCAAGCTATGACAGTATTAAAATAATTAAATCACATTAATATTTTCTGTAAAGATACTGATGGCCGATGAATCTCCTAATTGGATAAGGAATAAAGGAAAAACGCTTATCAAAACCACAAAGGAAAAAGAAACCATACAGTGAGGTGAAGATCTCACATCTACCAGGATGACTGCAAACAGGCATACTAACAGTATTGATGAGGGTAGGAGGTATAGACCTCATACACTGGTGGTAGAATTAAAAAATGGTCCAGAAAATCTGGCAGTTCCAGAAAAGTTAAACATCAGTATAAACAGCTGTCATAGTCCTGCAATTGCACTCAAAAAAATAAACCTCAGAGAAATAAAAAGGTATATCTACATAAAGCTTACAGGTGATTGTTCACAACATCATTATTCATGACAGCCAAGAAGTAGAAACAAGCCTATAACATACTAGCTACTCAGGAGAGATCTGAGGATTTTGGTTCAATGTCAGCCTCCTGAATAGGTAGGATTATAGGCCTGAGCCATTGGTGCCTGGTAAAAAGATTCTTTAATTTATTAAGTCCAGAGTCAGTGTCTTGCCTACATTAGTACTCCAGAAGCTAAGATCTGAAGAATGGGGTTTGAAACCAGCCTAGACAGGAAGGTCCTTGAGATTCTTTTTTTTTTTTTTTGGGGGGGGGGATTCGGTCATGGGACCTGAACTCTGGGCCTGGGTGCTGTCCCTCAGCTCTTCAGCTCAAGGCTAGTGCTCTACCACTTGAGCCACAGCGCCACTTCCGGCTTTTTT
>NW_012271195.1:0-2598 GCF_000151885.1 Dipodomys ordii
AGTAGCTAGGATTACAGGTGTGAGCCACCAGCGCCCGGCAAAAATTTCTTTATATTTAGTAGCTGATTCCAAAAGCACAAATTGGAGGGCACCAGTGGCTCATGCCTGTAATCCTAACTACTCAGGAGGCTGAGATCTGAGGATTTCAGTTCAAAGCCAGCCCAGGCAAGAAAGTCCGTGAGACTCTTATCTCCAATAAACCACTAGAAAACCGGAAGTGGTGCTATGGCTCAAGTGGTAGAGCGCTCGCCTTGAGTTGAAGAGTGTGGGGACAGCGCCCAAGCCCGGTGTTCAAGCCCCAAAACCAACCAAAAAAAAAAAAAAAAAGCACAAACTAATTAAAAAAACAAGATAACTTAAAAACTAGTATGTACCACTGTAGTAGTAAGTGCCATTTTTGGATCTACAAACAGATCCTTTCTCAAAAAAGAAAAACCACAGAAAATTAAAAATGTATGCTAATGTTTCATTAGTTGGTAACTTAATAAAAATAATCAGAAATCTCAAATCGTTGACATTTTTCAGTTTTCTTAATTTGTAAAAGATGCAAGACAGATGCTAACATCAGTAGATTCTGGTGCCTCAAACATGTAATCCTAGCTATGTGGAACATTGAGAGCAGAAGAAAAAAAAAAATTGCAAAAAAATTTCTCCACTCAGCCGGGCGCTGGTGGCTCACGCCTGTAATCCTAGCTACTCAGGAGGCTGAGATCTGAGGATCAAGGTTCAAAGCCAGCCCTGGCAGGAGAGACCGTGAGACTCCTATCTTCAATAAACCACCAGAAAACCGGAAGTGGCGCTGTAGCTCAAGTGGTAGAGAGCTGGCCTTGAGCTGAAGAGCTGAGGGACAGCGCCCAGGCCCAGAGTTCAAGCCCCACGACCGACAAAAAAAAAAAAAAAATTCTCCACCCATACTTGGGCACAGTGGCACATGCCTATCATTCAAGCTATGTGGAGAGATCAAGGTACCAGACTAGTCTGGGCAGAAAAGTCTTCAAGAACTATCTCTATGGAGGAAAGATGTAAATAGTGGCAGACAGTTGTGATCCTGGGTAGAGAGCAAAACCCTATCCTACACACTGAAGGACAGGGAAGAGGCAGACACCAGTGGTTCATACTTGTAATCATACTCAGGATGCTGAGACCCAGAGAATCACAGTTCAAAGCCAGCCTGAGCAGAAAAGTCTGAAAGATTCCATCTTCAAAATAACCAGCATAAAAGCTGTGCTGGAAATATGCCTTAAGTAGCAGGGTGCTAGCAGAGTAACCAAGCCAAATGAGTGCAAGGTCCCAAATTCAGAAGAAAAGAAGGAAGAAGGGGAAGGAAGAAGAGGAAGGAAGGAAGGAAGGAAGGAAGGAAGGAAGGAAGGAAGGAAGGAAGGAAGGAAGGAAAGCAGGCAGGCAGGCAGGCAGGTAGGCAGGCAGGCAGGCAAGGATGGAAGTATAGCTGAATGGTATCACACCAGACTAGCAAATACAACAGCCCCAAGTTCAAACCCAATACCACATCCTAAAAAAAAAAAAAAGATCAATAACTAAAATGTAATCCAAAGCCATGTCAGAGTAGACTGTTTCTAGACTAGAATAACAATTCCCATCCCCTTTGAAAAATTACCAACCCTACTTAAAATAAGACAGCTAATACCTGAGGCTCCATCTCCACCAATGGCTGGAAGCAGTGACATATGCCAGTCATCCAACATAAATAACAGATAAATAAACCAATCAGCCAACACAAACAGGACTGGTGAAGTAGCTCCAGGGAATGGGCACCTTCTGAAAAGTGCAGGCAGAACACTGCCCACCCAAGAGTTGAAGACTAAATCTCTGCCTGGGCATTGAGTATCTCTGGCTTCCTTGCTCCCTTGCCTCTCTATTACTACGGACCCTTTCTGTGCCAGGTGAGAAGCACCTTCAGGACCAAAACAGTTACAACAGGGCTGGGAAGATGGCTCAGTGGTAAAGCGCTTGCCTTGCATGCCTGAGGCCCTGGGTTCGATTCCTCAGCATCACATAAGCAAAAAGAAAAAAGCTGGAAGTGGCACTGTAGCTCAAGTGGTAGAGCGCTAGCCTTGAGCTGAATTGCTAAGGGACAGCGCCCAGGCTCAGAGTTCAGGACCCACAACTGGACCCAAAAAAAAAAAAAAAAAAGTTTGAGGCTGGCTGGGAGCTGGTGGCTCACACCTGAAATCTTAGCTACTCAGGAGGCTGAGCCCTAACTATCATAGTTCAAAACCAGCCCAGGCAGGAAAGTGTGAGATTCTTTGTCTCTACTAAATGGCGGTGAGGCTGTGGCTTAAGTGGTAGAGCACTAGCCTTAAGCAAAAAATTCAGGGATAGTTCTCAGGCCCTGAGTTCAAGTCCTAGGACTGGCACACACATAAAAAGTTTGAGGCCCATTCCAAGCTAGGCTACATTGAACTCTAGGCCAGCTAGTGTTACAAGGCGAGACCATGTCTCAAAGAAACAAAAAACACAAGAATCTATGAATCAAAAAACTTAACTCTTGGGCTGGGAAGGTGGCTCAGTGGTAGAGTGCTTGCCTTGCATGCCTGAGGCCCTGGGTTTGATTCCTCAGCACCACATAAGCAAAAAGAA
>NW_012271196.1:0-206 GCF_000151885.1 Dipodomys ordii
GGCTCCTCAGAGCTGCCAGTGCACAGGAGGTGCAGAGCCGGCTCCTCAGAGCTGCCAGTGCACAGGAGGTGCAGAGCCGGCTCCTCAGAGCTGCCTGTGCACAGGAGGTGCAGAGCCGGCTCCTCAGAGCTGCCAGTGCACAGGAGGTGCAGAGCCGGCTCCTCAGAGCTGCCAGTGCACAGGAGGTGCAGAGCCGGCTCCTCAGA
>NW_012271196.1:591-2019 GCF_000151885.1 Dipodomys ordii
AGAGCCGGCTCCTCAGAGCTGCCAGTGCACAGGAGGTGCAGAGCCGGCTCCTCAGAGCTGCCAGTGCACAGGAGGTGCAGAGCCGGCTCCTCAGAACTGCCAGTGCACAGGAGGTGCAGAGCTGGCTCCTCAGAACTGCCTGGGATTGAAGAACATCATTGGTCCTTTGCCCAGCTCTGTGCTAGTCACCAAGTGCAAGCTGACCCTAAAAGGAAGAGCACTCTAGAGGGACAGGGCTTTTTAGTTGAAAGTAATTCCTGCGCTTTGAATAAAAGCATGCAAACACCATTGTATATGTTTTTCCTAAACACTGCCCTGATCAACTCACCACTTCTCTTTCGAGGCTATCACCAGAACAACGTGTGCCTTCTACCTTCTGCCACAATTCGATTACGGAGGAAATGAATGGGAGCAGAGCTTCTGATGGCGTCAAGATGCAACGATAGAGTTCGGTGGGAAATGGCTCAATTGCAACAATGATACCCACAAGACACTATATTGGAAATGAACTGTATAACTTCAAAGGGGGGGAGTGAGGGAGGTGGGGAGGGAAGGGATAGTGGGAGAACAACAAAGGAGGGGGTAACAATGTTCCACAAAAACATGTACTCATTACCTTACCTAACTGTAACCCCTCTGTACAGCATCTTTATAATAATTTTAAATAGAAAAAGTTGATGAGCCACACATATTAGATTTTATCCCACAAGACAATCATATTCCTCCGGCCCCAGGTACCTCCAGATCCCACCACCCTCTGCCACCCAGGGATGGAGTCGATGCAGAAACACGGAGCACTGGCCTTTTCGTTTGCTTCTGTTTACTTTTTCTGGCCATTGATTCTTATGATGTCTTGGAGTGGAAAATCTTACCAACTCCTCCCTTCCTGAAAGACAGCACGTTCAATGAAACTGTCGGGCCTGTTGTAAACAGGACAGTCCATGAGCAGGAAGAAAACTTCAGTGCAAACGTGTCTGGGAGGGGCTTGCAGGAGGCTCTCACAACCAAAGCAAAACATGAGCAGCAAGTCCGACTCTAAAATATGGACACTCAGTTGGCTACAAAGAAAACTAAGCGAACCCTAACTAAACTGCAAAACACGAGCTTACAATGAGCTTAGGAAAAGGAACCAATTTTTCCATTCCAGTATTTACCTTTAAGAATTTCTTTTATTACATCCAGTTATACCAACCCCATTGATTCAGAGTACAATAAAATCCCTAATTTAAAAACAAAGTTGATAGCTTACTTACATAACTGTAACCTCTCTGTATAGCACCTTTACAACAAAAATAAAAATAATAAACTTTTTTTTAAAAGTTGGCTAAATCGGGGCTGGGAAGGTGGCTCAGTGGTAGAGCGCGTGCCTTGCATGCCTGAGGCCCTGGGTTCGATTCCTCAGCACCACATAAACAAAAAGAAAAAAGC
>NW_012271197.1:0-1068 GCF_000151885.1 Dipodomys ordii
AAGCTCAGAGACGGTGCCTGGGCCCTGAGTTCAAGCCCCAGTCTGCATGGTGAGACACAGCCCTTCCATGGTGAATTTTTTTTAGTGGTTGTTTTGGTGTCCGTTTTCTGTGCCGGGCCTGGGGCTTGAACTCAGGACCTGGGGGCTGCTCCTGAGCTTTTTCACTCAGAGTGGGCGCTCCACCACTTGAGCCACATCTCCCCTCCTGGCTTTTTGCTGGTTAGCCGGAGATAGGACTCTTAGGACTTTCTTGAACCTCGATCCTCACATCTCAGCCTCAGGAGTAGCGGGGATGACAGGCGTGAGCCGCCGGCGCCTGGCTAGCATTTCAGTTCTAGCTTTCAGTGTGGGACAGACTCAGGGTGCTGGCCTCTGGGGCCCTCTGGTCCCCTTCACCTCTGCCCGCCCTGGCTTTCCGCAGACTCGATCGGCCTCCACCGCGTGGAGAATGTCAGCCACACGGAGCCCGCCGTGAGCCTCCACCTGTACAGCCCGCCCTTCGACACCTGCCACGCCTTTGACCAAAGAACGGGACACAAAAACAAAGTCACCATGACCTTCCACAGCAAATTTGGAGTCAGGACCCCCTTCGTGAGTACTGGCTTTCTCTCCTGGGTATAAACAGCTTGGTGAGGTGGCCGTGTTACCCTACAGTGTTTGCATATCGTGTGTGCGTGTGCGCGCGCACGCGCGGGTGCATGCGCTGACACTGGGGCTTGAACTCAGGGCCGGGGCGCTGTCTCAGCCTTTCTGCTCAAGGCCATTGCTTTGCCACTTGAACCACAGCTCTATTTCTGACTTTTTGCTGGTTCACTGGAGAGCAGAGCCTCACAGACTTTCTTCTCCGGGCTGGCTCTGAACCACCATCTTTAGACCTCAATCTCCTGAGTCGCAAGGGTGACAGGTGTGAGCCCCCTGGCTGGACCGTTATTTGGATATCTGGAGCATTAAATATTCTTGAAGAATGAAATGAGCCTTTGCTTAGGACAGAGGCTTGGTGTGTCTTGTTTCTTGTTTTTTTCTTTTTTTTTTTTGGGTCCGGTCGTGGGGCCTGAACTCTGGGCCTGG
>NW_012271197.1:4341-7506 GCF_000151885.1 Dipodomys ordii
CGCGCACACACACAGAGTCAGGCCTATAGATCACAGAAGAATGCTCCATCATCCAATTCATTCACTTTTTTCTATTTCCACCAAAGTTACTGGTTCTCCTCCCTTCCCCTCTTCCCTCCTCCCTTCCCCTCTTCCCCGCCCTCCCCTCCCACCCCTGCAGTGCGTCTCTGATCATCTCCAAAATTGTGACGTGGACAGAGACAATGGGCTTTCTCCAGAACACCCTGAGCACTTGAAAGGTACAGTGCATTCTGAGATGCAGGCCTTCCTCTCTGCATGATAAGATAACCCTCCCTCCTCCGCTCCATTCCTGTGTGATCGGAGATGATCCGCTATCTCTGAACAACGAGGTCCTTGGGTGGAGCAGCCGGGATCAGCAAACAAGGAAGCCTTCTCCCGGGCTGCCAGAAGACGGCCTTGTTTTTATTTATTCCTTTTCTTGGTGGCACTGGAATTGGAACTCAGGCTCTTGTGGCTTGGCAGGTGCCCTGCCATTGGGGCCATGACTCCACTACTGGTTTTTGCTGGTTAATGGATTTTTCTGCCTGAGCTGGCTTCGAACCTCAACGCCGGTGGTTCTTAAAGTATGAACCTGGGAATTTCTAGAGTCCTTGAGTCCCTGAATCTTTTCCATAGACTCACAACATCAAAACTGCTTTTTATCATCATACTAAGATGCTATTTAATTGTCTTGATTTGTTTTTGTCAGTCATGGGGTTTGAACTCAGAACCTGGGCGCTGTCCCTGAGCCACGGCACCACTTCTGGTTTTCTGGTGGTTCATTGGAGATCAGAGTCTCACGGACTTTCCTGCCCAGGCTGGCTTTGAACCACGATCCTCAGATCTCAGCCTCTTGGGTTGCTAGGATTGCAGATGTGAGCCACCAGCACCTGGCTTATTTTATTATTTTTTTAAGGAATTCATTCTCTCATGAGTAGGTAGGTGGATTTTTTTTCCCCTCCAGAAGCTAATGAACAATGAACGGAATCACAACAAAGCAAATGCAGAAGATGGAAAGATCCAACTTTCTTTTATGTACACGACATTCAAGAGTCTTGAAACAGCCGGGCGCTGGTGGCTCACGCCTGTCATCCCAGCTACTCAGGAGGCTGAGATCTGAGGATCACGGTTCAAAGCCAGCCTGAGCAGGAAAGTCCGTGAGACTCCTATCTCCACTGAACCACCAGGAAACTTGAAAGTGGAGTGCTAGCCTTGAGCACAAAAAAGCTCAGAGACGGTGCCTGGGCCCTGAGTTCAAGCCCCATCACCACCCACAAAATGTAGCGACGCGTAGTGAATTTGTTATGGTTATTTTTACCATAAATTAAGGGCCACATTTTAAAAATTACTTTTAATTTCTAACAAAGTGGGTATTGATAGAGATAATCCAGAGACATAAAAATCTCCTGGGGGATGTTCAATTATTTAAAAGGGGGGGGGGAGAGAGGGAAGGGTAGGGGAAGTTGTTTGGGTCCAAAACGGTGAGAATTGTTCCAGATTCTTGTTCATCTCCAAAAGAATGCTGAAAGAGCTCTGTGGGAGTTCCTCCTCACCAGGTCTTGCCTGTCTGTAATATTGACATGTACGACCGAAACCCGCTCACCAGGTGAGCCAGGGAACCCCTAGTCCCTTGGGGGTGGGGGAGGGCTTTGTCCACTCAGGAGTGGACAGTGCCGGTTCTCATAAAGATGAGTGAAAACCCACAAAGCCAGCACCCCGACAACCATACGGTAGGTACGCAGGTCTAGTACCACCGAGGGGGAACAGACGGGGAGCTATCCAAGCGAAGATGTTTTAGGCATGTGTAATTCCACTCAATCGAAACAGCTTTGTCTTTGAAGAATGTATTTTTGGAGTCAAGATCTTCCCTCACCCCCCCCCCCAGGCTCCCTACTTTATCTTGGGCAAATCGAGTGTCTGTTCTCGGCTGGGGCTCATAATGGAATCTAACATTGACCCATTTGTTCATTATTTTGTTTTTTTTTGTCAGTTGTAGGACCTGAACTCCAGGCCTGGACGCTGTCCCTCAGCTCTTCAGCTCAAGGCAAGTGCTCTACCACTTGAGCCACAGCGCAACTTCCAGCTTCTTTTCTGCTTCTGGGGTGCTGAGGAATCGAACCCAGGACCTCATGCATGCAAGGCAAGCGCTCTACCACTGAGCCACCTTCCCAGCCTGATTCATTCATTATTCATCTGTCTTGTATTCAACATGTGTCTATTAACTATCTCTTTAGCCCTATACACAAAGTCAAGCCCAGGAAACATCGAAGCAAACGACCTCACGACTGGGAATTCACAGCCAATGAGGAGATAAATCTTTTGAAAAATATTTATAAATTACTGAAGTGATATTGATATTCCTAACTTCATTTTCTTTCCCTGTTTTTTGACCAAAAGTTGTTATTTCCCTCTTCTACTCGTGGAATGTTCTAAAGCTGTATTTGTCCCTCCTTGTTTTACTTTTTCCTTCATTTATTCCACAAATAGCTGTTGCTAACCATCCTGTCCTAGTGTATGGGGGTGGAGGATGACTCAGAAGTCAAAGCCCCCCATTTTACCCGCTGCGCCCCAAGATAAATACATCGCGTAAGTGTTACTAAGAAATGGTAAACTGGAGGAAGGAAATGAAGGTGTGGCTCAAGTGGTAGAGTGCCAGCCTTGTGCAAAAATAAGGCAAACAAGAGTACCAGGCCCAGTTTAAGTTCCAGTACCAGCGTGTACACACACACACACACACACACACACACACACCAGGTCTGGTGGCTCACGCCTGTCACCCTGGCAACACAGGGGGCTGAGATCTGAGGATCCAGGTTTAAAGCCCTCCCAGGTAAACAAACCCCACTCATCTCTGTTTAACCGGCAAAAAACTAGACCTTGGGGTGTAGCTCAAGCGGAACAGTGCCAGTCTAGAGAGGGAAAAAGCAAATCTAAGCAAGTGCGTGAGGCTCTGAGTTCAAGTCCCAGCGCACGTGCACACACACACACACACACACACACACACACACACAGACAAATTCCAAAATTTAGTTATTGCCTTATAGTTCTTGATTTTTTTGGGGGTGGGGTGGGTCTGGTCAGGCCTGGGCGCTGTCCCTCAGCTCTTCAGCTCAAGGCTAGCGCTCTACCACTTGAGCCACAGCACCACTTCGGGCTTTTTTTTTT
>NW_012271198.1:0-606 GCF_000151885.1 Dipodomys ordii
CTCACGGTCTCTCCTGCCCGGGCTGGCTTTGAACCGCGATCCTCAGATCTCAGCCTCCTGAGTAGCTAGGATTACAGGCGTGAGCCACCAGAGCCTGGCTAAGTCAGAGAGGTTCTATCTCCAAAATAAACAGCCAAGCCGGAGATGTCGCCTTGAACCTAAAGCACCACAAAGCAAGCTGAGCACTGAGTTCAAAGCTTGGTACTGGCAAATAAATTAACAAATGAAATTGTCCTGACTGTTAAGAATGGTATATAGTAAAACATGCTGCCCATCCTGCTTGGCACACAGCACATTCCCAACTAAGGTAACACCGGTTGTTTCTAACTTTACGGACTAATAACAAAATATATTGGATGCACCTTACCCAAATTGTTTAAAAATTTATGGGGCTGGGAAGGTGGCTCAGTGGTAGAGCACTTGCCTTGAGCTGAAGAGCTGAGGGACAGTGCCCAGGCCCAGAGTTCAGGCCCCACGACCAGGGATTGCCAGGCACTGGTAGCTAGGCTCACCTAGCTCAGTAGGCTGAGATCTCAGGAGGCTGAGGTCTGAGGATTGCGGTTCGAAGGAAAGTCTGGCAGGAAAGTCTGTGAGACTATCTCCAAT
>NW_012271198.1:5852-7104 GCF_000151885.1 Dipodomys ordii
CAGTGACAGCATGACAGCATGACAGCGTGGGGGGACAGTGACAGTAGTGACTGTCACAGCAAGGGGAACAGTGACAGTGTCACAACATGGGGAGGACAGTGTGACAGCATGTGACAGCATGGGAGGGACAGAGTAGTGACTGTGTGTGCCTGTGGTAGTTGTGACAGCATGGGGAACAGTGTGTGTCAGCATGACAGTGTGTGACAGCATGACTGCATGGGGGGACAGTGACAGCATGACAGTGTGTGACAGCGTGACAGTGTGTGACAGTGTGATGGCATAGGGGAGTGACTGTTCAGCATGGGGGGGTGGCAGAGGCTGACTGTGTGTGACAGCATGTGGGGAGTGACTGTGTGACAGTGTGTGACAGCATGTGGATGGCTGTGTGGAAGTGTGTGTCACAGCATGTGTGACAGCATTGGGGAGTGGCGTGACTGACAGTGATAGGTGTGTGACTGACAGTATGACAGTGACACTGTGTGACTGACAGTATGACTGGCTATGTGACTGTTTGATGGTGACAGTGACAGCATGACTGTGGCTGTGATAGTGACAGGTGTATGACTGACAGCATGTGACTGTGACACTGTGTGATGGTGACAGTGACAGCATGTGATTGTGTGACAGTGTGTGTGGTGGACAGTGGGACAGTGTGGGGGCTGTGGCAGTGTGAGACCACACCTGTGTTGGCAGGTAGGCCTGTGACAGTGACACCATGGGGAGGACCATGTGACACTAACAGTGAGTCCCTGCCATCATGTGATGGGCCTGTGACTGAGATCATGCCAGTGTGAGGCTGTGTGGCCCTCTGAAGACTGTGACAGCATTTGAGGGTGTGACCATATGAGCCTGATGGCAGCTGTGTGAACAGTAACTGGAGTGGATGGTGGACTGGAGGGTTGAACTTAGGCATTTAGGTTCTTAGATTCAGAGCTTTTTTTTCCCTTCTGTTTCTGTCAGTAGTGGGGCTTCAACTCAGGGGGTGGGTGGGGTCCCTGAGCTCTTTTGCTCAAAGCTAACACTCTACTACTCTGTGCCACAGCTCTACTTCCAGGTTTGAAGTCGTTTATTGGAGATCAATCTTACAGGGACCTTTCCTGCCAGGGGTAGCTTTGAACTGCAACCCTCAGATCTCAGCCTCCTAAGCAGCCAGGACTCAGAGCAGCTCAGACTCAGAGCAGGCATAGAAAAGATGTGAACATACTGGCTGGGAAGGTGGCTCAGTGGTAGAGTGCTTGCCTTGCATGCATGA
>NW_012271199.1:0-6244 GCF_000151885.1 Dipodomys ordii
TTCTGAGTCCTGAGTTCTAGGGATCATATTTTGAGTGGCTATAACTTTAGCTCTCTTTCCCTTTACTTGCTGTGTTAGGTTTTTATTCCTGAGAAATACTTAAAGAAGCAATTTAAAAGTAGGGAGGATTTATTTTAGGTCATTGTTCAGAGATTTCAGTCTATATACAACAAGAGCCATTGCTGTGACCCAGAGGTGAGGCAGGTTATCCTAGTGGTAAGAACATGAGGCAGGGGCTGCTCATCTCATTGAGGCCAGGAAGCAAAGAAATAGGAACATGATGCATCTTTGCAGAGCATGTTCCCATAGACATATTTCCCTCAATGAGTACATATTTATTTCCCAGTAATACCACCATACTGAAACTCTATCAAGAGATAAATCCATTAATGAATTAGGGCCCTCAAGATCTAATCATGTCTCAGTGATTTAATTCACCAGCTGGAGCCCAAGTCTTCAATATATGAGCATTTTTAGGAACACTTTGTAGCCAAGCCATTATATTTTTGTTTGTTATCATGGTGCTGACTTTATATATCAGCTATTAATTAGTTACTTTAATTAAGAATAAAGTCAAGCAATGAGTACGAAATCTCCTCCACTCAGGGAGTTTGAAAAAGCAATGTGTGCTAGTAGAATTTGATGAGTAGTGGCATCATCCCATATTGAGAGTTGCTATTTTATGTATCATCCTGGGATGTATTATTCTCATTAAATGATATAATTTATAGGATGTGAGATAGTTCCAAAGAAAAATCACTTCAAAAGGTAGTACCTTTTTTGCATTTAATTACACTTGGGTTCCAATCTGATTCAAAACCATGTCTACAAGGCCTGGAATTTAGTCAGCTAAACATTTGAATGCTTCTTTGTTCCTAAGGAAAACACAGGACTAATTTTTCTAACCAGTAATTGTAAGTGTAGATTATATTAATAATCTTAAAATAGAAGTGTCTCCATAAAGGGGAAATTAAATGAGAGGGTTAGATAGCCTAGGAAGCATATTTGAATCATCCATATTTTTCCATCCTGTTTTAAAATCTCTTTCCTATAAGTTAGGACCATATTACCAGATATTTTCTTCTCAATATGCAATTGGGAGATGGAGGGAGAAAAAAGAAATTGTCCAAACACAATCACCACTCCTTATTAAATCCTTTAAAGATAACACGGGACCCATGATGATCTACAGAGGAAAAGGCAAAACAAAATACCCATAGATAAATAATGGCATGATTTCTCATCTACTAGAGATAGTCAGATCCCATTTTCACATATTTCTTTCTTCATCTCTTTACAATGAACACTCTCAGCAGAAATTTCATTTGTTGCTTCGTGTTGTGTATGTTGTCAGAAAATATTTCCAAGTTTTACTCCCTATCAATTGTCTCTGAAGAGTTTGAATACTTGTGAGCCAGGTTCTCAAAGGCCATTTTTCTTTCATCATGGACACCATGGGCACCCAGGTTACTGATTCCATCAGGAACATCTTATTGGCTAGAGTGTGTACATCACACCCATCTTATCTGTCTGGTATGACTTCATAAACCATATTATTATTTTTTAATTGTGAAAATAC
Source organism: Dipodomys ordii (assembly GCF_000151885.1). Classification (NCBI taxonomy): domain Eukaryota; kingdom Metazoa; phylum Chordata; class Mammalia; order Rodentia; family Heteromyidae; genus Dipodomys; species Dipodomys ordii. Next base: position 1,580 of record NW_012271199.1, read on the forward strand.
TGTACAGAGGGGTTACAATGACATGGGCAAGGTAGTGAGTACATTTCTTATCAAACATTGTTGCCTGCTACTTTCTTTCCCCTTCCTATCCCTTCCCATCTTCCCCCCCGCCCCCGTTTCCCCCTTCCCCCTCTCCCTGGCCAAAGTTGTAAAGTTAGCTTTTCAACGTCTTCTACACCTTATTGCTGCAATGGGTCCACCTATATCCCTATTTAAACAGCTTACTTTCTCCCTTCCCCTCCACAAATTATGCCAACATCAAATACAGTTATACCGTGGGGAAGGGACATAAAAAGCAACAAAGAAATCATCTAATAAATATGTTAGAAAAAATCCCAATAAGGAAAAAAAATTAGTCCATATCTTGGGGTTCATTTCACCTAACATTAACTTATCTGACCATTTCTGCTTGTCTCAGATATATACTAGTTATTGCAAATAAGGGAAACCATGGGACCTATGTTACTTTGGGCCTGGCTTACTTCACTTAATGTAATTTTTTCTAGGTCCTTCGATTTCCTAACAAATGGGGCAATGTCATTCTTTCTGATGGAGGCATAGAATTCCATTGTGTATATATACCACATTTTCTTGATTCATTCATCTACTGAGTGGCATCTGGGTTGCTTCCATATCTTAGCTATGGTAAATAATGCTGAAATAAACATAGTTGTGCTGGTAATTTGGTGTGGCCTTGTTTGTGATCATTTAGGTAAATGCCCCAAAGTGGGATTGCTGGGTCATAGGGAAGCTCTATGTGGAGTCTTTTGAGGAACCACCATACTACTTTCCAAAGTTGTTGAACAAGTTTACACTCCCACCAACAATGCAGTAAAGTTCCCTTCTGTCCACATCCCCTCCAGCATCTGTTGTTATTAGAGTTCTTGATTATAGCCATTGTAACTGGGGTGAGGTGGTATCTCCATGTTGTTTTGATTTGCATTTCTTTTATGGCTAAGGAGGTTGAGCATTTCTTCATGTGTCCTTTGGCCATCCTTCTTTCTTCTTCACGGAAGTTTCTCTTTAAGTCCTTAGCCCTCTTATATATTTGGCCGTTCATTCTTTGAGAATTTGTTGTTGGGGATTTAATTTTTTGAGTTCCAGGTATATTTTAGATATGAGACCCTTGTCCATTGTATGGCTAGTGAAGATCTTCTCCCAATCCATGGGCTTTCTATTGATCTTGCTAGCTATGTCCTTTGCCATGCAGAAGCTCTGCAATTTTATGCAATCCCATTTGTCCAAACTTTCTTTGATTTGTTGTGTTTCTGGGTCTCTATTAAGAAAATTTTGGCCTGTGCCAAGGAGACCTAGGGTTTCTCCTATGCCATCCAGTAATATTTTCATAGTGTCTGCTTTGACTGCAAGGTCTTTGATTCATTCGGAGTTGGTTCTGGTACAGGGTGATATATAAGGAACTAGCTTTTGTTTCCTACAAGTGATTAACCAATTTTGCCAGCACCATTTACTGAAGAAGCTGAATTTCTTCCAGTCTTTTTTTTGCACCTTTATCAAAGATTAGATGGCTATAGGTCTGTGGGTTCAGTTCTGGGTTTTCAATCCTATTCCATTGGTCCTGAGGTCTGTTCTTGTGCCAGTACCAAGCTATTTTGATTACTATGGCTTTGTAGTAGAGTTTGAAATTTGGTATTGATATTCCTCCAGCGGTGTTCTTTCTGTTGAGGATTGTTTTTGCTATTCGGGATCTTTTATTGTTCCATATGAATTTTTGGATTGTCTCTTCTATTTCCTTGAAGAATGAGGCTCGAATATTGATAGGTATCACATTGAATTTATAGATAGCCTTGGAAGCATTGCCATTTTCACGATGTTGATCCTTCCAATCCAGGAGCGTGGGAGGCTTTGCCACTTTCTAAGTTCTGTTTTGATTTCCTTTTTCAGGTTTTTAAAGTTTTCATCATAGAGGTCCTTCACTTCTTTGGTTAAGTTAATTCCTAGGTATTTTATTTTTTGTGGGGCTAATATGAATGGAGTTGCTTTCCTGATTTCAGCCACGCTTTTCTCATTGTTGGCATACAGAAAAGCCATTGATTTTTGAGGGTTAATTTTATACCCTGCTACTTTGTCAAAGTTTTGAATCAGCTTGAGTAATTCTTTCCCTATTTGGATCCCCTTTCTGTTTGCATCTTGTCTTATTGCTGTAACTAGGCATTCTAATACTGAATTGAAGAGAAGTGGAAAAAGTAGACATCCTTGTCTCATTCTTGCATTAAGAAGAAATGAGTTTAGTTTTTAACCATTAAGTATAATGCTGGCTATAAGTTTGTCATATATAGCCATTATTATTAAACCATAACATTCTGTAAAATTTCTAGTCAAAATTGGAAGGGTCTAATCCCCTTTTCTCTCATTTGGCAACTAAACCTCTCTTTGACATTATTTCCCCAGAGTTCTTCAAATTCTATCGTGACTTTCTGGATGTATTTCCATCAAAACTACCTTTGAACAAGCTACTCATACTGACTACAGTGAAAAAAGCCCAACAATATTTGCTGTAAATAGAACAAAAGTTGGACATACTTTTTGCTACTTATTGATCTCATTCTTATGCAGAAGGAGCCATGCAGAATATTGAAACCACTATGAGTGGTTTTTTCAAAAGGCACCTTTATTTATAGACCATTAAATCATTTCATATAAATTTTATATCACAAATATTACTCTTCTTTTGATTTTCATAATTACTGTAAAATGGGAAAAGTGATTGAGTTTATCTGCAAAAATAATTTACTGACCCTAGTGCAGAATTATACAATTTGCACAGGCTTTCCATGTACAATCTCATTTAAGTCTTTCTATAACCTAAAGCAAAAAGATGGTTGGACATGGTTCAATTGGTAGAGTGCCTGCCTAGCAAGTACAAGGCCTTGAGTTTCAACCCCATTGCCAGGGGGGAAAAAAGGTGTCTCAGAATGATTCAGCAGGCTTATTAAAAATAAGTTGGTGGACATACCCAGAGTTTTTGCTTCCGTGTATCTCAGATAGGACCACAAGATTTGTATTTCTTTTTTTAGTTGAAACATAATGCATATACCATAGAGTTCAGCACTCAAAGGGCTCAGATATTTAGTATCTTTATAGAATGACTAGTTCCAGAACATTTTCATTACCCCAGAAATGAACTCTCTACCCATTAACAGTCACTCACTCCCCATTCTCTCCTTTCCAGTTCCTGGCAATCACTAAACAAGTTTAATGTCACATGAAGTTGAAAGTTTCAGTTTAAACTCTTTCATTTAAATAGATAACAGTAGTCACATTATTTTAAATTTTTTTTATTTTTCTTAGATTCAATAGCATCAATATTATTTTTGAAATCATGTATCATCCTGTTCCCTAACAACATGTTGATCCCAATGAAATCTTCAAATTTTTTCCCTCACCTGTCCACCAAAATGACCACTGTCAATTATAATTGTCTCGGCCCTATCTTCTTAGAAAATCATCAAAGTCATAAAGATTTTACCAATCACGAAAGAAATTGGAGATAAACATAAGCTGTTGATATGTTTTAACAATCAGGATATGTTTGCATTAATTTTAAATTTGCAATTTAAATTTAAATGATATACGTAATATATATATGATTTTTATTTGGAGCTGGGACCAGTGGCTCATGCCTGTAATCCTAGCTACTCAGGAGGCTGAGATCTGAGGATTATGATTCGAAGCCAGCTCTGGCAAGAAAGTCCTCCATGAGACTCTTATGTCCAATTAACCACCAGAAAACCAGAAGTGGCTCTGAGGCTCAAGTGGTAGAGCACTAGCCTTGATCTGAAGAGCTCAGAGACAGTGCCCACACTCAGAGTTTAAGCCTCACGACTGACAAAAAGATTTTTATTTGGTAAAATGAAGAAAATGTTGATTTATCAGCAAACACTAATCTTGTGAATTTTTAAAAAATGAATTTGTTTCAAGCCCATTTTTTTCATTAAAATATTATTAATACAATACAAAAGAATGCTAAAAAACAGTCTGTGGGCTCTTGCTCCACTACAAAAGTTGATTAATTATTCTCCAGGGCCTTATAATTGAGAGACAGCTAGATTTTATTACCTTTACTTGCCTGAACATGTTTCCATTGCTAAGCAAAATGTTTCCCTCTCCCCATCAAATAGTTTTAAGCTAAAGACAAAAGAACAATTAATGGTGAGAAGAGGGTTATAAACATAGAGAATATTGATTACATTAGTGAGTAGCTTTACAGCTTGACACACAAGATAGTTTAACCTGGAAACTTTATATAAAGTCTACTATCTGCAAAGAAGCATAATGAGATCATGGATATATAGGATGATTTTTGTGTGTCAAATCATAATAAATCTGTACTATGAGAAACTGTATCCTGAAAACATAATTCTATGCAAATCAAGTAAATAAAAGTTTAAAGTCATAAATCAAGCAATCTACCAAGAAAGAAGTGCAATGAGTAAAAGTGGGGCACAAATACAATCTTAGACCTGATATTTTATATTTACAACATATTTTTATGCTTGTTTATTTGTTAAAGAAGTATAAATTAGAAAATGAGCTAGTAAGAAGAAAATGTAGTTATTGCAAATAAGGGAAACCATGGGACCTATGTTTCTTTGGGCCTGGCTTACTTCACTTAATATAATTTTTTCCAAGTCTTTCCATTTCCTA
>NW_012271200.1:0-2702 GCF_000151885.1 Dipodomys ordii
GGCCCAGAGTTCAGGCCCCACAACCGGACCCAAAAAAAAAAAGAATACATAGTGTTATGTAACTGTAACCCCTCTACACATCACATATTCTTTTTAAAAAATTCACAGTGCATGAGTCCTACAGTGCTTCTAAGTATGTTCTGATTGTTCAATGGATTGTGCATGTGCTATGCACATGGAAATTCACTGATATGAACACTTACAATCTGGGCACTTTTAGATATGTACATTACTTGTCATCGGAAAGGTTTTTAAAAATCATACTCAACATAAATAATTACAAATGTCATGAGAAAGAGCAGATATTAAGACTAATCTGCAAGCCAGGCGTGGTGGCTCCACCTGTAATCCAAGCTACTCTGGGCCCTCACACTCTCACTTGCTTTTTTGCTCATAGCTGACACTCTATCATTTGAGCCACAACTCCACTTCTGCCTTTTTGCTGGTTATTCTGGAGATAAGAGTCTCACAGATTTATTTGCTTCAAACTGCAGTTCTCAGATTATAGTCATGAGCCACTTGTGGCTGCCTGAAAATGCTTCTGATCCAGAGCTCTGCGTAGGGCTCCTGGTTACAGGAGGGTGACGAAGACAACAAAGCACATTCTTTCTCCCTCTCCTTCCCACTCTTCATTTTTCTTGGTGGTGCTGCAGTTCTAACCCATGCAAGCACTCTACTACTTGGTGACATGGCTCCTGTGTTTTTTTAATCCAATGAACACTGGCTTCCAGATAAACATTTATCTAGTACTTACTTTATTTCTGGTTAATCATGAAAACAGTCCCGTAGAGACAGGTACTGTCAGCTCCAGTTTCCTAGCAAGGCAATGGAGGTAGAGTAACTTGCCCAGTGTCTCAGTTCATGAAGAAAGAGGCAGGACTTGAACCCTGTCTACCTTCAGAGCTCTAGCCATACCGCCCCCCCCCACACACACACCTTCTCTTGGCTTCCCTGAAGGATCCAAACTGGGTCTTAGATAGACTTGCTGCTTAATAAAAATAAAAATGCATGGGTTGAAAGTGTGGCTCAGATGGTAGAGTGCCAGCAATGAGCAAAAGCAAGCATCAGATAGCAAGTTCAAGTCCACTCTCTGACCAAAAAAAAAAAGGCTGCAGGCAGTCACAGGACTCTGAAATAATGAGAGCGAACGTCTCATGGGGAGGGGGACACCTCTCTCCCTGGTTCACAGTGCCAGCCACACTGTACCAGTGGACTGCAGGCGAGAGAAGCGGCCTCTGGCACAGGCCGAGATTTGCTCAGGCTGAGGGGATGTGGCTCAGGGGTGGAGCTCCGACCCCGAGCACATGAGACCCCGGTGCCCATTACCAACATCACAGAAAAACAGTGGCCGCGGCAGCTCTGGGCAGGGAGTGCTTCCCTGACTCCGGGCAGCACAGGGACAGAACACCATTCTAGAAACCTACCTGCTTCCCTCTGGCACGCAATACCTCAGGGACAGACACAGATCTGGTTCCTGTCGCCGAAGACTCGAAACTCCTGGGCACTCATTCAACAAACCTCAGTGCCAGGCACAGTGCTTAGGGACTCAGCACCTCACAGCTGAAAGAGCCAACAGCCCTGCTTTGGCCTGGCACACAGGGCATGGGCTGGGCAGGACCGTAAATAAAGAAAAATGGTGTATCCATGCATGGAGAAACAAAGCAAAGAGGGCAGCAATGGTACGCGTGAGGACAGGGTCAGGTTGGGGACGGGGCTGGCCCTCTAAGAGCTTGTCACCTACTCACTCAAACCATGTGGAGTAAGTTATTAAAAACAAAAAAAAAAGCTACAGACTACTGGCGCTGTCTTCCTCGCCCTCCTCAGCGGCTGAAGGGCACACAAAACACCACACAGGAATTCTTCCAAATTCTTCTGGTGGCAACTTGAGCCAACAGAACCATTAACTGCGACTGACTCTGAGAGGTAGGACCAGGATCCGATGTCTTTTGTTATGACAAGTGCATTCAGAAAATAGATGAGTCTCACCAAGATGTTGTTTTTAAAGGCTCCGTAAGATCAGTGCCACTAGCTGAGTTTTACAGGAAGGACAACCACAGAAAGGTTCAGCAACCCGCTCAAGGTCATCCAGCTCATAAAGGCAAAGTATGATTCGCTCACGTCCACCGGCACTTTCAAAGCCTATCCTCTTCCTGCCTTGCTCATGCCTTCCACTGAAGGTTTGTGAGGAAATCTTAGAAGTTTGCCATAGCTGTGCTATATGGAAAAATAACAAAATACCACGTGACTCCCACAGTTCCTCTACTGCTCTATCCTTGCTCCTAACTCCACCCCGACTTCGTCTAAAAGACAATTTTATTGAGATATCTTCATGTACCACAAAACACCCCCATTAAAAGTACAATTCGATGGTATTTAGTACAACCACAAATGTATACAACTATCACCACCATCCATTTTAGTACATTTTCATCAACGCAGATGAGGAGGTGTGTGTGCATGCATGTGTGCATGTACATGTGCACGTGTGTGTAATGCTGGTACTAGGGTTTAAATTCAGAGCCTGAGGTTGGCAGTCTACCACTTGAGCTACAGCTTCAACTCTGGCATTTTGCTGGGTTTTTTTTGTTTTTTTGGTCGGTCATGGGGCTTGAACTCTGGGCCTGAGCGCTGTCCCTCAGCTCTTCAGCTCAAGGCGAGCGCTCTACCACTTGAGCTACAGCACCACTTCCGGTTTTCTGGTG
>NW_012271200.1:9079-10249 GCF_000151885.1 Dipodomys ordii
AACCCAAAATACCAGAAAACTAGAATTGCAGGCTTTCAAAAAATACTCTAAGGGGGGCTAGGAAGGTGGCTCAGTGGTAGAATGCTTGCCTTGCATGCCTGAGGCCCTGGGTTCGATTCCTCAGCACCACATAAGCAAAAAGAAAAAAGCCAGAAGTGGAGCTGTGGCTCAAGTGGTAGAGCGCTAGCCTTGAGGTGAAGAGCTGAGGGACAGCGCCCAGGCCCAGAGTTCAGGCTCCACGACCAGACCCAAAAAAAAGAAAGAAAGAAAGGCTAGGGACTTGGTTCAAGTGCTTGAGCACTGCTTAGCAAGTACAAGGCCCTGAGTTCAAACCCCAGTACTGCCCCCCCAAAAGAGAAAGGAAATTCTCTATATATCACCTTTATAATAACAATTTTTAAAAAATTAAGGAGACTTAGGAGAAAGAGTCCCTGAGAGCTTTTCATTCATTCTAGGTCACCACTGCCAAGACCCCACACAGTCAGACAGCTACAAGGATGGGGCCCCTCTGGGGGGCACTCAGTCTAAAGATACAGGCCAGACCAGCAGCAGGAGAGAGCCACAACCAAAAACAACCAGAACTTGTTTTCATCATGACATAACTTAACCTTCTGTCTCCCAGATAAGGGAGATGACCGACCTTGCCTTACTATTTGAAAGGAGAGATACCTTTCCATGATCTAAACAACGTGGTTCAAAGGATGGGATCTCAGGAGCCCATCAGAGAGGGTGCCTGAGGGTCCGAGGCCAGCCTGGCTGCTCAGGCTGCAGCGGCTCGGGAATTCAACTACACAGCTGCAGGTATGCAGGCTCAGTGACCCTCACACACACTGCTAGGCAGCTCTCTGCACCACACTTCCTTCCCTGTCAAAGACATCAACTTGGATCCATCCTAATCCACCATGGCCCAGCCCCCACATTCCAGGAACATTTAAAGGAAACAGTTCATAAACTCAAATAGTCCTCGAGCTTGCCATAAAAATTATAATGGCAGGGCTGGGAAGGTGGCTCAGTGGTAGAGAGCTTGCCTTGCATGCCTGAGGCCCTGGGTTCAATTCCTCAGCACCACATAAGCAATAAGAAAAAACCGGAAGTGGCGCTATGGCTCAAGTGGTAGAGTGCTAGCCTTGAGCTGAAGAGCTGAGGAACAGCGCCCAGGCCCAGAGTTCA
>NW_012271201.1:0-1686 GCF_000151885.1 Dipodomys ordii
GAGAGGATGGTAGAGATGGGAGAGATTGGAGAGAATGATGGAAAGATGACACTGATCATGATACATTGTACCTACAAACTGACATGTAGAATTGAATCTCCTTTGTACAACTACTTCAGGATAATTTTTAAATAAACAATAAATAAATAAGTCAAAAGTACAAGATGCTATGTGGGAAAATGAACTTTACAATTTAGGCGAGGGGTGGGTGAGAGGGGGTAGAGAGTGAGGGGTGTGGCTGAGGAGGTGGGAGGGAAGGGATGGAAGGGGAAAAACAAAGGAGGAGGCAACAATGCTGGATAAGAAATGTACTCATTACCTTGCCCATGTAACTGTAACCCCTCTGTACAGTATTTTCACAATAAAAACTTAACTTTAAAAAAAGAAGATTTAAAGGAGTTACTTAGATACTACAGAACCAACAAAAATTCAATGCTTTCTAAAAGATATGTAGTCCCTTCTTTTGCTTTCAGATTTCTGTATAACAAAACAAGGCATCTTGTTATGTTATTTAGACTCAACTAATGGAAATAATGGGGAATATAAAGAAATTATATGACTTTTAAAACAAAAAAATGAGCTCATGCCTGTAATCCTAGCTACTCAGGAAGCTGAGAACTGAGGATCATGGTTCAAAGCCAGCCCGGGTAGAAAAATCCATGAGACTCTTATCTCCAATAGAAAACTGGAACTGACACTGTGGCTCAAGTGGTAGAGTAGCACTCTACCACTCTTCAGCCTTGAGCTGAAGAGCTAAGGGACAGTGCCCAGGCCCAGAGTTCAAGCCCCACAAACAATAACAACAACAAAAAGAATATATGTAATATATGATGCTAATAGTTGTGTGCATGTGCAAATTAAGATATGCCATGGTTTGACTGTGACTTTTCTTCATATCCAGGCTTGGTCCCCAATGCAATGGTGATGAGGTCAGTATGCAGGGTTTGTGCTTTTCTCATGGGAGTGAGTGCTCGCTCACTCTCTTAGGACTGGATTGGTAACCAAAGAAGTGAGTTGTTATAAAATGAGTCTGTTACCTCCTCTTGCTCTCCTATATATCATATACACACTTCACACATACATACATCTCTGACATACACACACATGCACACACACACAGATACTGTACAGAGGGGTTACAGTTACATGAGTAAGGTAATGAGTACATTTCGTTCTGTCACCCCATTGATCTCCATTGATTCTAGCTGTCTAGGCTGGTATCCCCTTCCTCCCTCACCCCTCCATGTGTGTCACTCCTGAAGCTGCCTGCTTGGTCAAAGAGGACAACCAGCCCCAATGGAGGATCTGTCTTTGATAAAGGGTATACGAGTAGCTGCGATCCCCTGCTAAAACCTCAAAACAAGCACTCTTCCATTTTTCTACTATGTCATGGTACCTCAAGACTCCTTCACATGACCAGTTTTGAATTTTTGAACTTTTGAACTTCTTTGCCTTTCTCTGTATGCATATAAAAAGTACCCACTCTCAGGGCTGGGAAGGGGGCTCAGTGGTAGAATGCTTGCATCATATGCATGAGGCCCTGGGTTCGATTCCTCAGCACCACAGAAACAGAAAAGGCCAGAAGTGGTACTGTGGCTCAAGTGTTAGAGCGCTAGCCTTGAGCTAAAGAGCTCAGGGACAGCACCCAGGCCTAGAGTTCAAGCTCCACAACAGAAAAAAAGGAAG